>NC_087167.1:18990000-19012500 GCF_035594125.1 Scylla paramamosain
ACGTCAGTTCAAGCATTTACTGTATTCGAGGACAGGACAGTCAAAAAATGGCGGGTCAAGGGAGGACAAGCGATCATCAGAGTTTCTTAAACAATTTACTGATGATGCGAGAACAAGAAATTAGATTACTGTCTAAAAAACTGCATCATCAGGCCGCTCTTGACTCTGACGGAGGCTCAGGTAAGTTACTTGTTAAAGCAGGATGATTATGAAGAGTATGGAAGCTAAGTGATTACGTGATTCAAGATAACGAATACGTACTATTTAATTTAATGTTGACAGCTAAGAATGTGATTTGATTTGTAAAGTACAGTACTTGTGAAAGTTCGCATGTTAATACCTGAGAGGTGAAACATACAGGGTAAAAGTGATGGGACACCTTATGTCTTACGATGGATGTGAATGTTTTCTTTGGTATGGATCAGAGGTGTATATTATACTTTCATACAGGGCTGTGTACCAGGCAGGTGAATGCCTATGCGCCAGGTGATACTAAGTCGCATTGAAGTTGTAGTTAATAATACCTGAATCTTGTTTTGATATATATATATATATATATATATATATATATATATATATATATATATATATATATATATATATATATATATATATATATATATATATATATATATAATACTAATAATGATAGTAAGCTGCATTTCGCAGTGAAATATAGTTGCAAGGTTGGAATGTTATTAAGAAAATGGTAATCGGAAACTAAATACCCCAACTTCTACGACCGTCACCGCCCCAACGACCGCAGAGGGCCCTGGGGAGCAGGAGGGCTGGCGCGCCGCCGCCTCCAGGCTCCAGGCAGTCTTAAGGAAAAGTAACCTTATAAAATGACGTGAGAGGAACTATATCTTAAGAATTGTACATGTAAAGAAGTTTATACTCCGATCGTATGAACAGTATATCTGTAGAAAGTACTAGAAATTTTGAAATGTCCTGAACAATTTCTTTAGAATTTTGAAATCAGCATCCAGGAGCTTTCAACTCCCATGAGACCAGCAGCCCTGACCTGACTCGAGGGTCTCTCCCGAAGGATAGAGTTATATGCGTTACTTTATTTTGCTATAGAGAGAAAATGCACTGTTTTGCTTAATGTACCTCTTTTTTCTGAGAAAAAAATAATTTTGATTAATTAATTGTGCTCAAAATCTGCAGGCAGTTGACTTACCCATGTAGGCAAGGCAGTTACTACTTACTAGATGAATGGGAAGTACTCGAATGGAGAGTAATGGAACGATCTTACCAGGGTCTCTGGAACCTTTGGAGACTGGATGTTCCAAGATGAGGATCAAACGCGAGTAAGTTGAGAAGGTAAAAATGGATGAGAGATTTCATGCAGAAACAAACTAGAAGTAGGAAACAGACAGTGTGTGAGTGACTGTCAGCATGCTGAGGGAGAGAACAGCTTCCGTGAAACGATGCTTAAATATTTTAATGTTCAAATTAATGCATATTAAGTACACGTGATAGTATTGTTCGTCTCACGCTTCATACACAATTTGCCTTTATGACTAAAAGTTTGTGGATGGAAAAGACGGACAAGTCTGTGTGTCATTTCTTAAACTTTCATAAACCAGTCACCACTACCGCACCAGAGGTCTCGGCACCTTCCAAACGTCAGGTTTTCATTAAAACTATGACTAGGCTTCAGAGTTGTATTACAATTTGTTTAACACAGATAAGTTCATGTATTTGGGAGTTACTTTCTTGATATGTATTTACTCAATGAAAAACATTGCAATGATCATATTTGGTGTTTGAACTGTCATCTGTAATAGCAATATTGAATAATATATCGCTGTGGAACCCTGTGCACCGGTTACTAACAACACATTCTCCCTCCGTGCTATATACATCCACCATGACGCTCAATCACACCACAAGCTTCGATTGCCTTCCCCTCAGTGTAATGCTTTACGTACTCGACAAATCCCTCAAAACGCCCACTTTTATTATTTCCCTCATATGATTTGTGTACACACTATGGTGTGTGTGTGTGTGTGTGTGTGTGTGTGTGTGTGTGTGTGTGTGTCTGTGTGTGTATGCGTATGCGTGCGTGTGCGCGTGCGTGCGCCTCACACTGTACGCGTGACACACACACACACACACACGAGAGTGGTTCGTGCAAGAGGTATTCATGACTTTAAAGAAAAAGATGGATACTAGCAGTTATGAAGACGGGACAATATGAGCATAGTTCCATTTCTGTATGTTCCAATATATAGGTACACACACACACACTCGCTCGCTCGCTGGCAGAGATAAAGATAGATAGATAGATAGATAGATATATATATATATATATATATATATATATATATATATATATATATATATATAGAGAGAGAGAGAGAGAGAGAGAGAGAGAGAGAGAGAGAGAGAGAGAGAGAGAGAGAGAGAGAGAGAGAGAGAGAGAGGTAATGGATGACCAAGGCAAAACAAGCCCCATGATGAAATTCTACGTAATTTTCATGTCCCTATGATACCGTTTGGATGTCTGAAGACTGAAAAGATATAAATTTGATCTTTGCACAAGTGCTCATGTTCATTGCCAAGGAAAACACTCTTTCACCAATCCTGTGTAAGAGCTTTCTCACTGTCGTTTGATTGGCGTAAGGGATCCATACTCTATGATTATTTTTTGGCGGCTGTGGTATTTTCAAATTGTTCTCGCTTTAACTGTAGCGATGTCAAGATGCGCATTTCTTTTATGTTTTAGAAAAGGCTCTTGGATGATTTGTGCTGTAATGACGTGGGTGCTTGAAAGAATTATTGGGTTTATGTTGTAGAAATAATCGAGTGATTACCATAGAAGTGCATTTGTTGAAGACTATTCGATATTTACCGAATATCTGGGTCTTGTAATGTTTTTCTGAGCGTATATTATTGAGGCATGCTTTTTTCTGTGATATATTCGCTAAAAATAAATAAACAGTTACTGGATGTGACATGATGAGTGTCCTTACTTTGTGGAAACTTGGTATTGTTAATTATAGTGTTCGTAATGTGCTTGCAAAGCTTTATACTGAAGACCGACGGTGGATTACTTAGTGACGTATGTAACTATATTCTAAGTTCCATATCCTTCTGCGGTTTCAATTTTTAGTATAAATTTTCTTATTTGATACTTAAATATTTAACTCGACTGAAATTAATGATCAAATCTCCAGTTGAGTAGAGAGGGTGATGCAGGCAATTTACTAAATGAACAAGCATAAGTACTTAAGCTATGTATGAACACACCACACCAAGTATTATTGTTAAAGCATAGTATCAAGCACGAAGTGCCATGGATGTTTTATGTGTCCCCGAACTGGGGAAAAAAAAAAAAAAAAAAAAAAATATATATATATATATATATATATATATATATATATATATATATATATATATATATATATATATATATATATATATATATATATATATATATATATATCATTTTATTTATTTATTATTTTAGTGCGATGCCGCGCATACAGGAAATGTCTCAATAAAAAGACCTGATTAGGAAAATCTTACTTTTTATATTTTCTAGAAGTATGTTTTTTTTTTCCTTTTTAATTGCTCCATTCGTAGGTAGTTAATAAATCATGAAACTTTTAAGATGTGAAACAAATACCATTTTAGTAAACTCATTTCTAGGTTGTGATCGTAGTGACGCATTAGTTACACTCTAGTGAAGTGAGTGGCGCGTCACGCAACCCTTGAATTATGACACCATAAAGCACGGTCGCGTAGCAGCGGGTCCCACCCAAACGTTACAACAATCACCCTTACTGTAGTACCTAAACTCGTTCTGATTAGATTTTAATTATGCCTAAGCATGTCGTCTGAGAAATCGGTTTGTTACCGTACATTGTGATTATAAACGGATGCAATTAATGTGCAACGTGGAAAAACGGTTTACACTGTTGAAAACAATGTATATAATAAGAGCAAAGGTAATGGAAAGAAAAGCAGGATACGAAACGTGCGCAAGGTAACATGTGGTTTGTTTCCCAGACAGAGGTATCATCCAGGTAAAAAATGCAAGAGGTGAGGCAGGTGTCACGTGGTGAAGGGGAGACCGATCAATGGTTCTCGTAGGTAATTGGAGCCGCGTTGCTTAGTTCCTGATCCCTCCTCAACCCCAGAGCTCCCCTCTTAACAACAGTTACGTTCCGACTCCATTCCTGAAGTACTCAGAACCCGGTATCTTTCAAGGTGTGTAATGGTCGAGGTCCACACCTGAAGACACGTTAAAAAGAACATTAGCAGCAAGGAAGATGTTTGAAGGAAAACCGTCTAAAACAAATATTGCTCTTGATGAGTAAGAGCTTGTAGAACTGACACTGATAGTAAACACTCTGCGTGCATGGTCCAGTAAGATGAGTCAAGTCATGAAATGAATATTGATATGAAAGCATTTCTTGTGCCTTTTTCATGTCGTAGATTAGTTTTAATTTTGCTTTTTTATTTTTCATCAGGTATCAGCGAGGGGAGCATCGGTAGTCCTGAGCCCCATAACTTGTCCATGTCGCCCCTTCGTGCCGTGTCCCCGCCTCCCACAACACAAGGGAGTTACAGTCGTTACAGTGATGATCACCACAACATTCCTTCTAACTCAACACTACCACACGAGCCGACCTATGACCAGCGTGTCGGAGAACAGCAGCCTTCGAACAGGTTTCATCCATTATACGACCCTCTGGTTGAACAGTATGATCAGAACCACATTTACAACAGAGGAGCTGATGATAGCAGGGACCGTGGCGTGTACTGGGATAGAAGAAACCACCAGGATGCCCATCAGGTTCTCTCTCTCTCTCTCTCTCTCTCTCTCTCTCTCTCTCTCTCTCTCTCTCTCTCTCTCTCTCTCTCTCAACATGTTCATACTTATATAAGTAGAAATTATTATTCCAATAATTATTTATTTTATTTTATTTTATTTTATTTTATTTATTTATTCTTTTTCCCTGAGGATGTGAAGATGAATTGTGCAGGGTACACAAGCGCATGAAAACACGGTCATCTGTGCGGATCAGAAACTGATCCTTCGCCATATCTATCAAGGGCACTGCATTATGATGCCAATTTAGCGTATACGTATGTCAATCTGGTGGGGAAAAAAGAAAAAAAAAATTGTAATTCGCAAGAGCAACTATCGGATTTTCAAATCCAACCTAACGGGAAATTTTTAGGGCTTCATGTATAGTCTGACAATTTTCTAGGTTAATCTAGCGGATCTTGATATATGTAGTTGACATCACTGGCACTGCACAGTCACTATCAGGCAATGTTGCACAACACTGCCGTCACTGTCAGTGTGGACTTGTGCGGAGCCAAGATCCGTATTCTCAGTCATTTTAGCTCACCAATACATCTAACAGGTTTTAGGCAAAGTTACTGGGTTTTAATTTAAGGAACATTTTGCATCATTAATAAAAAAAAAAAAAAAAAAGAGAAACTGACCAATCATCTCTGTGGCCTTATAAAATGTTCCATATGAGAGCCTAATGCATATAAGAACACAGAGTCAGAATTATGTAGGCGGCAGAGTTCATTTGGTACGTGATCATGTATGTAGTGTCCATGCCCACAAGACCCGAGGAAGAGTTCCACAGCACAGGTGTGGCACACATGAAGGCTCTCTGACACCTTGCCGTGTGGTTCTGCGGGACTTTGAGGAGACTCGGGCAACACCAATTCGTAGTGAGTTCATTCACTCCTACTCCAAGGGATCTGAAGAAGTGCAAGATGAGATATGAATTATAGTTGGGCCTTGTGCAGTTTGGTAAGAGCACCGAGCCACCGACCCTCGTTCAGTGTGCTCCAGACCGTCTGATAGCTGCGAGAAGCATCCTATTGTAGGCAGCGAGGTGGTGGTGGTTACTGCTGCCGCTGCTGCTGTTGTGGTTGTCGTTGCCCTTGGTGCTGTTTCTGTTGCTGACCGCTGGCGCCGTTTAAAAGGCGCTTACCTTGCTACACCTGGTCCAGCAAGGGAAGACGGTATTAGGTACTGCTCATTCTGGTGAGGGGGCTAGTACTTCATGACAGGCCTCACCAGTGCTTTGTAAAGCTTCATGAGCTCTCTGTGACGAGTAGCTGTTTTACTTAACGGAGCAGTCACCCTCAATGAAACTTTACGTTACGCATTCCTCAGATGGTGATTTAAGCAAAGGTTTCAGTTGACCTCCACCCCAAGATGTTGATGAAGTCCTGGATAGCAAAGATGTCGTCTCCGAATTTCAACTGGCCTTTAAGCTGGTTTCCTTTAGCAAACGTGATAATGAGTATGGCCTTAGTCTTTTTTAGCAACAAGCTTGACGTGTCACAGTCTACGTCAGGTCATTATGTCAAAGTCTCTCTCTCTCTCTCTCTCTCTCTCTCTCTCTCTCTCTCTCTCTCTCTCTCTCTCTCTCGTGTGTGCGTGCGTACGTGTTTGTTTGTTTGTTTGTTTGTTTGTTTGCTAATAATCTATATCCATTAATCCAGGAGTCGGGGGAAGCCACCCGCCAGGAGGAGAACAGAGACATTGCATCCAGGATGACCGAGAGCTTTCTTGAACAGCAGCAGAAACAGCAACAAGTTCTAGCAACTCAAGCTCTTTTGGGCTCCCTCACCACTCAGAGCAATCATCATCCACTCCTGCCCTATTCTACCCTCCACTCCGACAGTGAGTCCTGCCTATTCCTTTCCTTTGATACACTTTGTAGTGTTGAAATAGCGTTAGTTGTAAAATGTGTTTAAATATGTCATCACCTCCGTAATTGTTCTACAAATCTGAAATAAGCTATCCCGGCAGAAAGTGGCGTGGTTATGTGTATGTGGAATGTTGTAGAAAGTAGGCGTTAGATAGAACAAATAAAGCTTGCAATAATAGCAAACACACACACACACGGCTGTCTATAGAGGAGAGCACTTGCTGGCCATTCGACAGGCGTAGGTTCGAACCCCATATATATATATATATATATATATATATATATATATATATATATATATATATATATATATATATATATATATATATATATATATATAAAGACGAGCAAATGGTCATTTGAGACGAAATATTTCCTGCTTACTTTAGGCGCTGTGGGAAATATTTTCCACAGGAATTTATGGTTTACATGGTAACTTCAATGAAGTATGTTAATTTGAGTTGTTGGCATCAGAACTGTTTCGCTGAGGGCTTTTTGTTTAGAGTCAGAGCTACTTCGGGGAACTGCGTCCGCGACCACCAGGGACGAGAAAAATCGGGCTCGTGGGACGGTGGGAGTCGAGTCGCAGACAGAACACAGTGGTGAGCACATTCTAGCAAAATTATTATTGTGGACATATTCGTGGTTCTTTACTATCCATATCTACTACTACTATGACGGCTGCTGTATGAAGGACAAGGATAGGCTCACCACTGCTACGTTTGGTCGCTATAGGTTATCTCTCCAACACGTTGGCCAGTAGGTAGGATGAGTTACTGACAAGTGTTACGATACTGGAGGACTAAAGAAAACTAGGTGAGGTGTTTATGAGTCTTCCGTCAAGATTTTCAAATATTATGCCGTAACTTGCCATTAATGCTTAATGAAAAGGTCGTAACAAGTGCTTCCTTTTACATTCTTACAGAAAGTTCTCTGCCGTAGCTGCTATACACCCGATCGTAAGTAGTTGAGGCGTGAATTTTATAAATCTTGCATAATTTTGCGTGAAACCTAACTAACGAGGGGACTAATTGATAACTGTAGTTAGTTTTCATGACAGGCGCATCAGTGTGTAGGTAATTCATCAAGAGTGCCCTAAGGTAAGACGCTAGGCGACGGTACTCAGCTACAGGTCATAACCATGATTGTATATATATATATATATATATATATATATATATATATATATATATATATATATATATATATATATATATATATATATATATATATATATTTTTTTTTTTTATGTAGGAGGGACACTGGCCAAGGGCAACAAAAATTCAATAAAAAAAAAAAATGAGATGCCAGTCCCGGAAAAGGGTCCAAAGCGGTAGTCAAAAATTGAAGGATAAGTGTCTTGAAACCTCCCTCTTGAAGGAATTCAAGTCATAGGAAGTGGAAATGCAGAACCAGGCAGGGAGTTTCAGAGTTTACCAGAGAAAGGGATGAATGATTGAGAATACTGGTTAACTCTTGCATTAGAGAGGTGGACAGAATAGGGGTTCGTACATGTAGTTAGTGTCGGAAGCTATAGGTAACTTGTACTATTAGATGTGTGGCATTCTTACTGATTAAACATTTAGGAATAAAAAAGGATTAGCGAATAATATGATACGAGAAATACACCAGGTTATTAACTAACCCTGCTTGTTCACCGGAGGTTTCCCTGACGTGACCAACGATGGTGTTACAGGTGTGGTGGGTGGTTCTAGCCTTCTGGTACGGGCTTTGGCGTCCTCGGCACCACGACGGCCACGAGGCGAGAAGAAACCTATTCCAGAAACACTGAAAGACGAAAAATATTATGAGCGGAGAAGAAGAAACAACCTGGCAGCCAAAAAGTCTAGGGACGCCAGGAAGCAGCGCGAGGACCAGGTGTGTGGTGGGCAGACATGGGCATAATTATAAAAAATGATTATGACTTGATTTTGATTATAGTCTGGAATCCTTTTATGATTGTGATTAAATTATGATTACTTTAGTTTTGCTGTTTTTGATTGTGATTATTATTTTCTTTGTGCATGATTAGGATTAGGTTATGATTATAATTACATTTTGTTGTGATAAAGGATAATGATTAGCAATGATTAAGTAAATGCCTAAATAGGTAGCAAATTACATCTGTTAGGTGCACTGTTCCATATCTGAGCACAGTAATATAAGTTTAAATCACTTACTAACTAATGGTATTAAAAACATACATTGTGTGTAAGAGGTTTTATTTGTTTTTGCTTTTATAGCACATAATACATTACTTCTATGAGTTTATTTCAAATCATGGTCACAGGCTTTCACAGCAATAGTGAAAACAAAGTATTTCTCTGAAAGATATAGAACTTGTTATACACATGATTTCTTATAGACTAGATTATTTCTCAAGTAATGTCTAATTTACTATGTGTTGGTTACACTTGATAAAACATCAACTCCTCAAAGCGAACATTGGTCATTCTGCATTGTTCAGGAAAAAAGACTTTCCCAGCAGTAGAGAAAAGTCTCTCAACTGGAGCTGATGATGCTGGGATACACAGATATCAGAGAGCAAGTGTAGTTAGTTGAGGTAATGTTGGCTGATTCTGTTCCCAGAAGAGAAGGGGATACTGTCATCCTCTGTTGTTGGCTGACTCAGGTAGGATTGTACTTGTGATAAAGTTGATGTTAATGTACAGAGGGAAGAGCTTGTTGATGCTGATGGTGTCATGAATCTGAACAGCTTGCACTTCTTTGTAGGAGCCTCCTTATTTTCCTGAAGGGAATACTTTTCTTCAGTGGTAGTAGGCCTAATTTCATCTACTTTAGATGTCAGTAGGAATTTCATGAACATGACTTCTGGTGAACACCAGTCCATCTTAAAGCACGGATCTAGGAGTGAAGCCAACTGAAACATCTCCGTAGAACTTCAGTCTTTTCTCGATTGAGCTTTTGAGAGTAGTAATCATTGACTTGTATGACTGTGACAGTTGTTCAAGCTCGGCTTTCAGTCCACAATTCCATGAAATTACTTTGCTTGATGTTACAGCATTCTCTCTCTCACACTCTAGAGTTGCTACTTCAAATGGTGTCAAGGTGTCTGTTATTTCCTTGATGAGATTAAATTCATATTTGGTTAGCTTTACTGGACAATTTAACTGATCAAGCTTGGCTGGATTAGTATTCAGAAGAGAACAAAGCATCTTGTTACTTCTATTCCATCAGGTTGCATTTATGGCCTGAAGTCTGCATTCACCTTCAAGAATGTCAGATGCCAGTGTAGAATGATGAATATGTGATACTACTAGATGTGAGGCTTTTCCAATGACTCCTGATACAAGCCCTGTTTCTTCAGGCCCATCTTTCACAGTAATTTGTAAAGTATGAACAAAACATCTGACATGCTCAAGCAATACCTCCAGGAACTTGTCATTGTTATCAGGAGTGTCAAAGGTGTCATCCTCCTCTTCGCTTTCACTGTCTTGATTAGTGTCTGCATCGTCCAGACTGGAAAGTGTCACAAATGCTTTAAGCACATTGTTGGCACTGCTGGCATCTAGCCAAAAATATTTCCAATAACTTTGCTTCTTCTTCTTTCCCTCCTCTATTTCAACCAGATGGCACCACTGCTATCACATCTATTTCTAAAGCTGAACTCTTCGCTCAAACCTTTGCTAAAAACTCTACCTTGGATGATTCTGGGCTTGTTCCTCCCTCTCCTCCACCCTCTGACTACTTCATGCCACGTATTAAAATTCTTCGCAATGATGTTTTCCATGCCCTCGCTGGCCTAAACCCTCGGAAGGCTTATGGACCTGATGGGGTCCCTCCTATTGTTCTCCAAAACTGTGCCTCCGTGCTTGCACCTTGCCTAGTCAAACTCTTTCAGCTCTGTCTGTCAACATCTACCTTTCCTTCTTGCTGGAAGTTTGCCTACATTCAACCTGTTCCTAAAAAGGGTGACCGTTCTAATCCCTCAAACTACCGTCCTATTGCTTTAATTTCCTGCCTATCTAAAGTTTTTGAATCTATCCTCAACAGGAAGATTCTTAAACATCTATCACTTCACAACCTTCTATCTGATCGCCAATATGGGTTCCGTCAAGAACGCTCTGCTGGTGATCTTCTGGCTTTCCTTACCGAGTCTTGGTCATCCTCTTTTAGAGATTTTGGTGAAACTTTTGCTGTTGCCTTGGATATATCAAAAGCTTTTGATAGAGTCTGGCACAAAGCTTTGATTTCCAAACTACCCTCCTACGGTTTCTATCCTTCTCTCTGTAACTTCATCTCAAGTTTCCTTTCTGACCGTTCTATTGCTGCTGTGGTAGACGGTCACTGTTCTTCTCCTAAATCTATTAACAGTGGTGTTCCTCAGGGTTCTGTCCTGTCACCCACTCTCTTCTTATTATTCATTAATGATCTTCTAAACCAAACTTCTTGTCCTATCCACTCCTATGCTGATGATACCACCCTGCACTTTTCCACGTCTTTTCATAGACGTCCAACCCTTCAGGAGGTAAACATATCACGCAGGGAAGCCACAGAACGCTTGACTTCTGATCTTTCTAAAATTTCTGATTGGGGCAGAGCAAACTTGGTATTGTTCAATGCCTCAAAAACTCAATTCCTCCATCTATCAACTCAACACAACCTTCCAGACAACTATCCCCTCTTCTTCAATGACACTCAACTGTCCCCCTCTTCTACACTGAACATCCTCAGTCTGTCCTTTACTTATAATCTGAACTGGAAACTTCACATCTCATCTCTAGCTAAAACAGCTTCTATGAAGTTAGGCATTCTGATACATCTCCGCCAGTTTTTCTCACCCCCCCAGCTTCTAACTCTGTACAAGGGCCTTATCTGCCCATGTATGGAGTATGCTTCACATGTCTGGGGGGGTTCCACTCATACTGCTCTTCTAGACAGGGTGGAATCAAAAGCTTTTCGTCTCATCAACTCCTCTCCTCTAACTGACTGTCTTCAGCCTCTCTCTCACCATCGCAATGTTGCATATCTAACTGTCTTCTACCTCTATTTTCATGCTAACTGTTCTTCTGATCTTGCTAACTGCATGCCTCCCCTCCTTCCGCGGCCTTGCTGCACAAGACTTTCTTCTTTCTCTCACCTCTATTCTGTCCACCTCTCTAACACAAGAGTTAACCAGTATTCTGAGTCATTCATCCCTTTCTCTGGTAAATTCTGGAACTCCCTGCCTGGGTCTGTATTTCCACCTTCCTATGACTTGAATTCCTTCTAGAGGGAGGTTTCAAGACACTTATTTATCAATTTTTGACCACTGCTTTGACCCTTTGACTGGCATTTCAGTGGGCATATTTTTTTATTGGATTTTTGTTGCCCTTGGCCAGTGTCCTTCCTACATAAAAAAAAAAGGTGACTCTTATTGTGGGAATGGTCACATGTATTAAATATGAATACATGTATAGTATTTAAAGAACCAGTCTAAAGCACATTAAGAAGAAATATTGTTCCACAGTCAGTTAATTCTGTTTCTCCCTATGCTCTGATCTGCAGATTGCCATTCGTGCCTCTTTTCTGGAAAAAGAAAATTCTGTCCTAAGAGCGCAGGTGGCCACACTGAGAGATGAAGCATCTTCTCTTCGGCATCTCTTACTTCAGAAAAAGAAAAAGTAGCTGTCGTTCATGAGGGAGGGAGGAAAGCAGCATGTCAGGCCATGTAGTTAGTGTGAAGACATCTTCGGCATCTCTTACTTCAGAAGAAGAAAAAGTAGCTGTCATTCATTCATGAGGGAGGAAAGCAGCATGTCAGGCCATACAGTTGGTATGAAGACATAACAAGATTGTGAAGACATAAGAAGAGTGTGAATGAATGCATTGAACAGTGTGAGAAAGAAATCATGAATGACGTTTACAGGCAGTGTGTGTGTGTGTGTGTGTGTGTGTGTGTGTGTGTGTGTGTGTGTGCTTTACTGAGTGTGTGTAGTTTTATTTCTTAAATACTTCGGACAAGAATTCTAAGAAGTAGTTAATGCAGAAATGTACATTAATCCAAGTAATGTCTTCTTGGTATTAAGTAGTCTTATAATTTGGTCAGTGAAATCTTGTGAAAAGATTATAATTTCCCTCTTGTCATTATACAGATTTTACATTTACTTATTTTCTCATGCAAATATTTAAAATCTACAGGCAACTAACAATTCATGTAGAAGTTAGCAACATAGTTGAAACAAGTGAATGGTCAGTTCATCTTACAACACTCAAGGTATATTGATTCTTCAGTGCAGGTATTTTAAACATGCAAAAATTCAGCATTTGAATCTTATGTGACTGCTGCTGACAGTGTACCACACTGAGTAAGTTGATGCAAAGCATAACTCCTGAGAAATTATATATATATATATATATATATATATATATATATATATATATATATATATATATATATATATATATATATATATATATATATATATATATATATATATATATATATATATATATACATATTACAATACAGATAAGATATTTATAGATCAAAGGCGCAGTGCACTGCCTAAGGTTGTGATTAGAAGAGTGTAACACGTGAGCAGGTTTTGAAGAGTGTAACACGTGAGCAGGTTTTGAATTTTTAATTCGTCTCAATTTCCCTCTATTTTGGTATCACCAACAGCTTTCCTTATAAGAGTATACTACTGGTGTGACACACAGAAGTGTTTGCTGCACAAAGAGGTAGTCATTTGTGACTACTGTTACTTCCTCTCCCTTTCCTAATGTATAAGCTTGGAGCAACTGAGTAAGCAGCAGAAAGAGGAGGGAGTCTGGGTTCTTAGCGTATGGTGTTGCTCAAGAATGTACAACCTTATAATACGTATTATTAGACTACCAAATATATGTGACATTTGATGGTTTGGTGTGACATGGCACAGGAAATCCCTGACTTGGAGTAGGGAAATAACATTGGTTGGTCTGTCAATAAAAAAATCATACTTTTGCTTTGCTTTTTTATTTCTCTCTCTCTCTCTCTCTCTCTCTCTCTCTCTCTCTCTCTCTCTCTCTCGTAGGCTAAAGATAAACCTTAGAATTTTGGAATGACAAGAGAAATAAATAAATTTAGAAAGATAAATTTAGAAACCATTTGCTTGGAGGTAACGTCCTACTAACATGCAGGACATGTTTTCCTTTATTATTGTCTTTCCTTAGAGTTGACAACTGTTTTCACTATTTCTGTCTTTCTTACAATAATTATATAACAACGAAAAGTACAGTCAGTCTCTGCAATCAATCTATTCCTATTACGTCATGATTTACATTAACATCTTGCATGTATAACAACGGACTTATCCGGATTTGTGGATTTTGATGACTGCGGAGCTTCAATGGCGTGGCTGCTACCTAGAGGAAAAAAAAAAAAGAAAATACACATGAGATGGCATATGATGACGTATCATGTCACCAAGGAAGTCAATAATATTGAAGCAATAAGCTTTGCCGACATGATGTGCAGACTACTGGTTATTTTGATTTAAATCAATGAACGTATATGTAGAATCCTTGAGTTAAATAAAGCAAATGAGAGGGATAGAGCGAAGAGGGGCTGGGAGCAGGAACCTCTCCTTTCTGTGTATTGCTACGATGAAATGTCATGTGTCGGTTACTTCTTTAAAAAGGATCTCCGCTTCGTATAACAATACTTTTAATGTCTTATAGTGCACCTTCTGAGGTCAATCGCTTTTTTGACTCGTCATAATTCCCGTATTAATTTGTGCGTATGATTATTACAAACTATCAATATTATTTTAATCTTAACTAAAAAAAAAAAAAAAAATTTTATAAAACGCATAATGACCAGTCTTTATCAACTACAAGCATCGTGAAATCTGTGTTCACAAGTCATATTTACATGGCTGCATAGCCCTTTGTTCATGCTCCTATTTTTTTTTTTTTCTTGTTCTTTACCTCATATCAATAGCAATGAATTTCAAGAGCAATAAGCACCTCCGTTACACAATTCGCTTAGTAAGGTCGGAATAAAATGTATTGAGCATTATTTATAACTTTATTAAGTTTTATTATTATTATTATTATTATTATTATTATTATTATTATTATTATTATTATTATTATTATTATTATTTATTATTTTTATTATTATTATTATTATTATTATTATTATTATTATTATTATTATTATTATTGTTGTTGTTGTTATTATTGATGCTGTTTATTTATTTACTTTTTTTATCTATTTATTTTATTTTATTTATTTTTTTTTAGAATGGGGAAGCGCAAAGGGGTTTGCTCAGTTACAGCGCCAATTTGTAATTCATGTATTTTCTTGGTGACTTGGATAGCCAACTCCTATTTTGGAGACATATACATAGTGACCAGGAGTAACTGCTACTGGGGCCAACAAATGAGTAGTGTACATACATTGTTTTATACACCCATATTTTGATGATGATTATGAAATATTTCCCTAAAACAATGCATAATTTCAACAGCAAATTTAACTTAGAGTTTTGATCTACGTTTAGATTATTTGCTTGCCGTTAAAACGTTAATATTAATTTTGTAAAATCCTTTTTTCCCAGAAGCTGATGTTTTCATTCTTGAAACACAAAACTTTCAGCAAATTCTGAAATTTCTTCAGCAATAACAAACCCCCAGCCAACATCTCTCCAGCCAATTCACCATGAATCGGAAGAATATTGAGGTACTAGAATTGTGTTTCTGCATTGCACATAATGAAGTATGTGCTTCAACTGCAAAAGTGCCAGAACAGGCAGTGGGCCTGTCCATGGTTAGCAGGAAGGCTATCTCTCTCTCCACTGGTTCTTCTTTGCCAGAGTTTTTTTTTTTTTTTTTTTTTTAATAATTCGTGGCGTCGATCCCATAGCATAGAATAATCCCTCACCAGCTTAATTAATTTGTACTGAACTTGCACATTCCAGCAAAACTGCGTGGGACTTCATCCCACCGTATTGTTTATCTCACCATCTGTTGTTAAGTATCTGAGAAGTTGAAGGCATGTCTTTAGAAAGTATGGCTACGGATTTTGCAAAGTTCATTAGACTATACGTTTAATGCCACTTTTCTATCCACGTTTTCTCTCAATCTAAGGATTTGGGGCGGGGTTGGGGGAGGGGGAGGCGTACTGATTTTCTGGGTTACTCATCTATATCAGACCATTTAATCTCAAATTATGCTGATCCTGTCCCTTTTGTCATTTCTGTACAGGACCATCCCATCACTGTCACCAAAATGCTAATTTCCTGGCTGACTCAACTATATTACACCATTTAAACTCAAACTAGGCTGATCCTGTTCCCTTTATCAACTCCATACAAGAACATCCCACCGCTCTCGCCAGTGTCATAACTGTGCGAAGAGTTACCTTCTCCATTACGAAACACTGAAAAATTACTCTATTGTAAATACAGGGGGCGAGTATGATTAACGTTCAGGCACAGATCAGACACGTAATGATTATTATTATTAATTAATATGTTGTTACTGTGTTATTATAGCGTGGGTGCATCGTTCCTACCAAATATTCCCGTCATTGTAAACTCCCGTGGTTTCTTGTGCGTGAGAGTGTTTCTTGGAATCCTGCACATTCAGGCTTGCAATTCGAAGATTAGGTTGTGTGCTTAATTTAGAACTTTCTAGGTGGACTTAACTTTTCCACCGCTACACTTTGTGGCAACGGTCACCACTACAGACAAACCAGAAGGACGAATGTTAATTGACTGGGCAATAAGGTACATCACAACTCAGTCCTGCTATGGAGTCTACACAAGACCATCCCACCAATGTCATGACTGTATGAGGAGTTGTGTTCTCTGTCAAGAAACAGTGAGAGAGAGAGAGAGAGAGAGAGAGAGAGAGAGAGAGAGAGAGAGAGAGAGAGAGAGAGAGAGAGAGAGAGATCACAATTTAAGGACTTGGATATGACTTTGTTTCAAACAATGATCTAACAGACCAGGACAAACCTTATCTGACTGGACCAAAAGGTAAGACAACCAATCTTGCTTTGGCTTGCATTTCTGCATCCTTCCAACTATATCAATATTAATTTGTGCATCATTTGCAACATTGCATCTACTGTAATTTACAATCTAAGAAACATCATCTTACTTACTAACTAACCATTTTGTCTAAGATTACTGACAGCAACCTTTTTCTCTGTTCCTAGAGCTTGCTTCTCCTATTCTCATTTTCAAAGCAAAGCTGGATGTTGTGTTTATCTAGTACGCATCGATCTTATTTGCTCTCATGCTGGCCTTATTGAATCTCAGGATTCGCTGTCTGGTCAAAATCGTAGCATATCCCATTTTCGCGACTTCTAGCACCTAGCTAAAAAACATCTCCAACAATTCCTTTCCTTAATTTTTCCCCTCTATCATCAACATGAAGCCTCTGCCATCTCTCGATCTTCTTTATCTTTAAAAATTTAACTTTTACCGTTATCTTTACTATCAACTAGACACTGGATGATTCTAGACTTAATGCTTTTACACCTCTACTCTTTAAATAAGTTTTACTGAAATGTTTCGTAACAGTGCTTTCTATACCCTCTCTGGCCTTGATCTCTGAAAGCCTTGTGGTTCTAATGGAGTTTTTCCTATCACTCATTATTAATATGCTTCCGTGCTCACTCATTGCCTGGCCAGACTCCTCTGACTGTCAACATGCACCTTTATTTCTTGCTAGAAGTTTCAGTCTGTTCCTGATAAGGGTGAGCGCTCCAGTCTTTCAAACTATTGGCTTACAACTTTGATTTCCTGTCGTTCTAAAGTTTTTGAGTTTATCATCAACACGAAGAGTCTTCAGCATCTATCTTTTCATAATCTTTGTGATTATCAATATGGATTCCGTAAAGGACGATTCACCAGTGATCTAGAATAATGAATTTAGATCATTCTCTCTTAGGGAGGGATTTTGGTGAAACCTTAATTATTGCTTTAGACATACCTAGAACTTTTATTAGAGCCTGGTATAAATCCTTAATTTCAAACTTTCCTCATTATGGTCTCTATCCATTTCTCCACCTATATTTTAAGTTTCCGGCCGTTCTATTGCTTCGGTGGTAGACGCCCAATGCTGTCCCAAACACATTAACAATGGTGTTCCACAGGATTCTTTTCTATCGCTCGCTCTGTCTGTTATTCATAAATCACCTCTACTAAACTTCTTGCTCTCATCCATCCCTGTGCTGATGACTGTATACTCTACAATCTGCATTTCTCAATGCTATTTGCCAGACGTACAAATCAACAGGAATTAAACAATTCATACGTAAAGTCTACAAAACACTTATCATATCTTTACTTTTTTTTTTTTTTTCAATGAAGCAAGATAAACTTTATATTGTTCATTGTTACAAAAATTCAATCCTTTCATCTAGTCACTCAACACAACCTTCCAAATCGCTCTTCCCTTTTCTTTAATGACACTCAAATCCAATGAGTACAATAACTCTTACTTACAATAACTCTTACAATAACCAGACTTGCACCATTTTTTACAAAAAAAAAAAAAAAAAAAAAAACAACAACTGGACTTCGCACCTCATTTTTTGCTAAAACAACTTCCATGAGGTTATGTGTTCTTAGTTTCTCCAGCAATTTTTCTCCGCAGAGATGCTAACTTTATTGATAGGTACATAGACAGATAGACAGACAGATAGACAGGTAGATAGATAGGCATATAGATACTGAGCACATGATTTCATTTACAACTTAAAACTAGTTTGAATAAAATCAATATGGCTTAATACAAATAAAACATATCAAGAAGAGTAGTAACTAAAATATACTCACTGTATGTCGTCCAAAACAGAAATCATGATGGTCACGTTGAATTATGTGTACTCTTTTTTTTTTTTTTATTAACTTGCTGACTATATTCATTTACGATAGTCATGAAAAGAAATACTCTCCTAAAAAAAAATGTATTGGGATTTCTTATATAAGGCTGATAACAATTCTCCTCATGTGTATAGTTCCCTGTTCCCACACTGACGAATTTGGATGGCGAACGCGTTGCCACTCCACTGCGACTCGTTCGCAGCGGTCTCAGCAGAGTCGCTGCGCGTTCGCAACGGGTTCGCGGCTGAGTCGCAACGCATTCCCAGGAATCGCCAGAGCGTTCACCAACAGACAGCGAATGTTTTGGACTGTTCAAAACATTCACAGCGGAGTCGCCCAGACACACACAAACCACAACAGGGTGCTGCACTTCGGCAGAAAAGAGGAAAGGACAAGTATCTGCTCGCTCCACTTTTTTTTTTTATTTTTATGTAGAAGAGACACTGGACAAGGGCAACAAAATTTCGGTAAAACAAACAAACAAACAAACATACAAGTTCCAGAAAAGGGTTCAAAGCGGTAACAACAACAACAACAACAACAATAAAATATATTTCTTCATCAGGCCTATCTTACACTATCGAAAAGAGAAAAATTTAAGGACTATATACTTATAAGCTACGTTGCATACTACTGTATTGCGTACCTAATCATAAATTATAAATCATAAATCACAGAACAGCCTCAACCACTGCCGGTGGATAAAGCTCCCCCATATATATATATATATATATATATATATATATATATATATATATATATATATATATATATATATATATATATATATATATATATATATATATATATATATATATATATATATATATATATATATATATATATATATATATATATATATATATATATATATATATATATATATATATATATATATATATATATATATATATATATATATATATATATATATATATATATATATATATATATATATATATATATATATATATATATATATATATATATATATATATATATATATATATATATATATATATATATATATATATATATATATATATATATATATATATATATATATATATATATATATATATATATATATATATATATATATATATATATATATATATATATATATATATATATATATATATATATATATATATATATATATATATATATATATATATATATATATATATATATATATATATATATATATATATATATATATATATATATATATATATATATATATATATATATATATATATATATATATATATATATATATATATATATATATATATATATATATATATATATATATATATATATATATATATATATATATATATATATATATATATATATATATATATATATATATATATATATATAGGGAGGATCAACTCACACACCTTGGTCAAGGAAGCGAGAGTCAAAGCTTTCCGCCTCATCGACTCCTCTATGTGATAGAGTGTCTTCACTTTCTCATATTCTGCAGCAATGTTATAATTTTAGTATCTTTTACTTTTATTTCCATGATTACTGCACTTCTAAACTTACTAACGTATGCCTCGTTCACTCCCGTTGCTACTTAATCTCACCCCAATGCTCTCCATCTCACTAATGTTAAAATTACTAATACTTTCTCCTTTTAATCCCTTTCACCAGTAAATTCTGGATTTCTCTTCCTGTTTCTGTATTTCCATCTTCTACAGTTTGAGTTGTTCTAAGAGAGATGTATTAGGACAACTCGAACTAAATTGGTCTGTTTCTGAAATCTACCTTGTAACTAGTGTCTCTCTCTCTCTCTCTCTCTCTCTCTCTCTCTCTCTCTCTCTCTCTCTCTCTCTCTCTCTCTCTCTCTCTCTCTCTCTCTCTCTCTCTCTCTCTCTCTCATTCATTTTTTTCTCATGTCCAACCATGTCGTTCCATTTATCTCTTGTTCTTGATGTGAAACAACAAGAGAGAGAGAGAGAGAGAGAGAGAGAGAGAGAGAGAGAGAGAGAGAGAGAGAGAGAGAGAGAGAGAGAGAGGGCGGGATGGGTGGGGAGAGAGGGGAGGGGGGCAGAAGAGTGAGAGGTGACTTGCAGCATCAGAGCAGTCACCAGCCGCTAGTTGGTTAAGCGACTGGGTGGCAGTATTTCTCTAGTGGTGAGTGGTGGTTGTTCTTCTGTTACCTTCCTCCTCCCCGAGCCAGGTGAGTTCTCATCCACTTCACGCACGGTGGATTAAGGGTTTCGTGCACAGACCATACACTGTGGTCTCGTAGTTTCACACCTTTTCTTCCATTAGATAATTATCAAGATGAATGTGCAGGACTCATTATTATGCCTGCATTGTAGATTGCTCGTGATAGAAGCAGCTCTTAACATTTATAAAATGCTCAGCGACGTCATTCATTCTTTCTCTTTTTCCTTTATGTATGGTGCATCAAATCATAACTAAAGGCTTGTGTCTGTCGTCATCATTGTGATTCCCAACGTTATTTTACGTTTGTGCATCTTATCATTCAATATTACCACTAGGATTCTACGTCCATGCACTTTGCGTTCGTCGTTTAGTTTTTGGAAACATTTTTAGTATTTACGCAAAGAGGGCCAAGTGACATCGATATGAATAACTTGAGGTGGCATTGTTTTCTGCATAAGATAGGAAAGGTAAGAAAATTCACAGCAATTCAGTGTGAGGATACTTAGAATATAATGAGTCAATGAATTTTATTGTTGATTTATTCGCTGAGCTTTTAAGATCATTGTTGTATTCTACATTTTTGTTGCCATTTTCGGGTTGTGATGCACTCCGTACCTAATATGTATTTTTGCCTTTTTAATGATAATAACTCGTTTAGTATATCTGGCATACATTTTTTCGTCCACCAAAATAGTCGCAATTGATGTATCAGTATTTGCTATGACAATCAAGAAGTGTACCCCGCCTTGCATTTTTTAGTAGATAAGAAACAGCACTTTATTGCATTCTTTCGTAGTGGACAGTAACACCTTCCTGAATGCGTAGCAGTGGAGCGATTGGAACTACTATAGTCTACTGATACTACTACTACTACTATCACACACACACACACACACACACACACACACACACACACACACACACACACACAACTTCACTCACTCTTGAAGCATAACTATTGCCCCTAAGCCCAAGAGTGGCTTATCCTTTATGCCAATATTATGAGGAGGACCATTTAAACTTGGGGTAGGTCCAACCTTTGCGAGGTAAATACAGCTCACTGCACCGGGTATTCAATATATGTGAATTCAAAATATGCGAAATCTATCATGTGCAACTAACCTAAATGTGCCGAGTATTTTCAGTATGTGAGGAAAATTCACTAGTCTGCGAGTAGTGGAGGTGGTGCGACTGTTTGGTAAGGTAGGGTGGCCGACTCTCACTAGAGGGCGGTGGGTGCAAATGTTTTCTCGCGCTTTCTTCGCACCGCACATAACCCACAATTTCTTTTTTTTTTTTTTATTTACAGTGTCTTTTCATATTTACAATTTATCTTTACTAATGAGTTTTAGTGTTGCTTTAGTGCTTTATTTATTTATTTATTTATTTTTTTTTGTGAAACGGTTCCGGAATAAATGTTTAGGGGATTAAAAAACGAGTCTTCGAACATAACCCCTTATACTTAATGGGATTATAGCTTCAATATATGCAAATTTTCATTATGCAAGGTTTTCGCAGAACGTAACCCTCGCATATGACGAATACCTGGTGTACTTTAAACTTATCCTTCGTACTCGTATGTTGGTGAGTGGACGCTGCCTGCCTCTCTCTCTCTCTCTCTCTCTCTCTCTCTCTCTCTCTCTCTCTCTCTCATCATCAGTATCACTGATTATCGTTAAAGTATAGCTGCAAGCCAATAAAACATTCAAATTTACGAAGAATAGAAAAAGGGAAGACAGGAAGCAAGAAATACATTCATACGTACTTAAGGAGAGAGAGAGAGAGAG
>NC_087167.1:19017500-19030000 GCF_035594125.1 Scylla paramamosain
ATGAGTTTATATTTTAAGATGATTTTGAATGAGAAGGACCAAAGGAAGTTCATTAGTATGACAGTCACAACTATTTCCATATTCATATGCCCTATCTTCTTCAAAATACTTAATACTTATGTTTATAATAAGAAACCCTGAGAGTTTTATATGAATAACCTTTTTGTAAAGAGTGGAAAAGGCAACAACTTTAAAAAAGCTTTGAAGTTTGTTGTTTTTTATTTTAGTATTTGAAGAATCTATCAAACTGAGGCTATCAATTACATAAAATGAGATTTAAGAGTCTAATAATTCAATTCACCTCGCTCTTATTGGAGCAGCAGATGTGCACTCTCGTGTGTGGTCCATTACAAAATGACTGACTGGCCACTAGAGAGCCTGTTATACAAATGAGTTGCTAGAGATGACGAGCCAATACATGTTCACACAGGCGAAGGCAACTTACCTTAATTAAAATAGAACTGCTGGCTAGCCATTTACCTTGCCTGGGAGCTTGCCTGGCAAGATGCCTCTTACCTGACGAGAAAATTTGTTCGGCAAGTAGATGTTTACACGTCATGTTGTAACAAGTTACTTGCACACTTGACTTGAATCTCTACTTGCCTCGTGTAAACTAGCCTTTAGCAGGGATAGGCGTGCTGGGAACCGGGCTGGCTCCTCCATGTGTTAGCGAAGGTAACCAGAAGTAATACCGCAAACGCTAATCGGCAAATTAGCGACCTTTATGTCGCATAAGCAAATCCACAAATGAAATGGATATATATATATATATATATATATATATATATATATATATATATATATATATATATATATATATATATATATATATATATATATATATATATATATATACAAAGTGGAGGAAAAAAAAGGCTGGCCGGTCGCCATTTCCTACCTTCATAATAACTGCGCTAACTTTCGCTGCCTCCCCAACCCCCCAAATGGTTTACAAAGTTAAGAACAACATAACAATAAAATCATATAATACTCGCAAACATCTGGCTACTTATCTTAGGAAAGACCAGTCTTCCTGATCTTATTTAGACGTGTTGGAACTGAGTCGGCCAGATGCTGAAGCGTAGAGGCGGGAATCGTTTCCCAGGCGGCACGCAACTCAATTTCTAATTTTTCCACCGTAGAGGTGTGTCTTTGCCTCAGCTCCACAAGTTCTCTATAGGGTTGAGGTCTGGACTGTTGCTTGGCCAGTCGGAATATACTCAACCTCATTATCCTGAAGCCAGTTTTTGATGGAGTGTGTGTGCTCTGTGTGCTGGGGCCCCGTCATGCTGGAGAATCTCAGCACCACTATTAGCAAAACACTCCCCCAAGTGTTCTTCCAAGATGTTAAGATAAACTTGCTGGTGCACCATGACATTCTTCTGAAGCAACACTAATGGCTCCTTACCCCTATACCCGAAAGCACCCCATACCATAAGGGAAGGAGGGCGTTTTACTCTGAGGGCGCAATACTTGGGGTCATCCCTGTTGGTACCCTTCCTCATCCACACCCTCTTTCCCTTCGTGTCACTCACCATGAATAAAGACTCGTTAGTCCAAAGGACACTACACCACTTTTCTAATGGCCACTCCAAATATTTCTTAGCAAATGCCTTACGAGTTTTCCTTTGGTGTTCATTTAAAGCAGGTTTTAGACGTGCCGCCACTTTGAGTCGCTTGTGGAGCGCGCCAGACACTGTCTTAACGGTCACATCACCAAGTACGTAGCTGGGGGTTTTCCTCCTTGCCGTAAGTTTCCTTGCCGTAAGGGTGGGAGTGATACCCACGCACCGCTTCAAAACTCTGAGCGAAGTTTCATTGATTTTCGTTAGTCTCCCAGTACTCTTAGCGGGAGTAGGTACACAAGCACTGGAGGACGCTCTGAACTTAGCAACCAAGCGACGAACACTTCGTTCACTCACACCGTTTTCTTTAACTATATCCTTCGTTTGAAGGCCTAATTTGTGACACTGAATCACACTGACCCTAGTATCACGATCAAGGGGCTTCCCACTCATGAGGTATGAATGTCACACTCGATAATGCAAGGCAAACATGAATAATTGCAAGGCGCGCGGGAGAACGGCCGCGTGTATATATATAATATATATATATATATATATATATATATATATATATATATATATATATATATATATATATATATATATATATATATATATATATATATATATATATATATATATATATATATATATATATATATATATATATATATATATATATATATATATATATTCACATGGCATATATATATGCCATGTGAATAGCTGCTTAAAGGAAATGTGTGTGCTGGAGAAGATCACACTGACATACGCAGACGATGTCGCTGTTGTGACAGGAAAACGAGAACTCCATCATGAGAAGATGGAATGACACCTTAAACAGGATGGAAATGAAAATGAACAGAAAACAGAATTAATGAAAGTAGGTAGAATAAAGGATGATGTAATATATACATTGAAAACATCACACCGAAGCAGACTGATAAATTTAGTTATCCGGGAGTTCTCCTCCATCAAGAAAACAATCAGATCTTAGAAATAGTAAATAAAATACAAAAATATAATATAAATTCCAGTGCATTGTACTCCATACTACAGGACAAGAACATTCCAACAAAGGCCAAAACTGTTATACAGTATATACAGCAATTTTAAGACCCATACTTCTTTCTGGGTCTGAAATTTGGATACTGACAACAAGAACCTCTTCGCAAATACAAGCAACTGAAATGAAGGTCCTTACAATAATCCTGGAAGTGACCAGACATGATAGAATCAGAAATTAAGAAATTAGAGAGAGAGGCTGAAGATGACATATGTGCTGATGATTGTTGAAAAGAACAAATTGAGATGGTATGGACATGTTAAAAGAATGGAAAACACAAAATAAACGAAGAAATTCTTGAATTGGGTTTCTCATGGTAGGAGGCCTGTGGGACGCCCTTGGAAACGATGGATACGGGGAGTGGGAGAGGCTGCTGAAAAAAGGAAGAAGTCTACTTGTAATTAACAGAGACAAAGATTTCTCAGACTAAGACCTACCTTGCGTCTGGTGAGAAAGGTGAGATAGTAAGAGACAGACCGAGGATGTTAAGTGTAGAAGAGGTGGGACAGGTGAATGTAATTGAAGAAGAGGGGATACTTATCTTGAAGACTGTGTCCAGTTGATAGATGGATATATATATATATATATATATATATATATATATATATATATATATATATATATATATATATATATATATATATATATATATATATATATATATATATATATATATATATATATATATATATATATATATATATATATATATATATATATATATATATATATATTTGATGCACTGAACAACATTAACCCTCTGAATTCAGTGGCTGTCTTATACTCTTATTTAGGGTAAGATTTCATGATTTTACATAATTTCATGGGTGCTGTCTTAAAATCAGTGAACTGTGTGTTGTGTCTAGCAAAATTCCCGGTCTAAAAGTTTCTAGTTTCTTACAATCTCCAGTTAAAGTGAACTAATTTACTATGTTCCAAGAAGACACCCGGATTTTAAGGATTAGTTTACTCTTCCTCAGTCAGGAATTTTAGAAAAATCAGAAATCTTGCGTTCTGTGGGATTCCTGCATGAGTTGTTTAATTTTTGAAGGGTTGGACGATTACGAAAAGACATGAAAAAGTACAAAGTGGTATCATCAGCATAGGAGTGGATAGGACATTATGTTTGGCTTTAATAATTGATGAATAACAATAGAAAGAGAGTGGGTGACAGGACAGAGCCCTGAGGAGCATCACTATTAATGAACTTAAGAGAAGAACAGCAATAGAACGGTGAGAAAGGAAACTTGAGATTAAGTTGCAGAAAGAAGGACAGAAACCTTAGGGAGATAGTTTGGAAGTTAAAGTTTTGTGCCAGACCTGTCCACTGTTTCTGAAAGCTTCACTGTTTCCCTCGTCAGGTCCAGAAGCGTCTCCAGCCTCTGCCAACACTGCCCCGAGCTTGTGGTTGTACAAGTTTCCACCGTGGTTCTTCCCCTCCAACCCGCCGCCCAAAGAATTCCTACCGAAGCACTTACAGGTTTCAGAATCAGTGGCACCCGGGCCCGTGGAAACCACTGTATTTCAGACCAAGACTTCTGGCGTAGTACACAGACATGCCCGCCTCACACGCGTTAAGGTGCCCATAAACTCAGCTTTCCGCGACCAAGTAATAAGAATGGTCCTGGATGTCAAGCGTGACGCGGGAAAGGCTTTTTTCTCCACTCCTTTGATGGTTCCTCAAGGTGTTTGGCAGCCCACATTACCTCCCTCTCTTCGAGATCACCTTACTACATCACAACCAGAAGACAAAGGCCACTATATAGTCAGTTTAGGTTTACCTTTTACCTCTACATCGGGAGAGATTCTTTCTGGTAATAATTATGGCGAATCAAAACCTACCATCACGAATGTGCAGGACTTCCAGTCCAGCCCGCTCGACCTAACACAGGCAAGAAGCAGTAATTCCAGAGGTAACTTTCGACCTTCAAAACTCCTTTCAGTCATCACTTCGGATCAGGACTCCAAGTTTAGCATTCGTGGAGGACATCAAAATATTAACTCTACTTTCAGCACCGTGTCAACCAGTGTATCACAGGAAGTATCAGATGTTTCCAAACAAAACCTCCATCAGACCACTCTGGCTCACATTGCCTTGGAGTATCCATATGATCATACCTCTCTTATTACCTTACCCAATGTTACCTCGCACTTCCTGGTCAATAAGAATATCGGGAAGTCACTAGAAGAGCTGGAACGGGGTCAGAAGAGCTCCACGTGGGAAGGGTTCAGACCTTTTCTTAAAAATGACCAAAATATTCGTAATACTCGTAAAAAAAGTGATTCTGTACACTCCTTGGATCATGACCATCAACCCTCGTTCGCTTCACATCCTGACGATGTGAAATTATCGGGTCAAGGCAAAGAAAAGTGGTTCTGGCCCATCCCTTCAAACCCATATGTTGCTCGGGTGCCAATGGCATCAAGGACAATGCAGTAAAGCTAAAATTAGTTAATCTTATATCAAAATTAATATCTGCTATCTATTCGAATGGTACCACGAGCTTAACCAAATAGTGTTTCGAAACATTTTAACCTAGTATCGATCATATCGAAAAATCGTACGGAGACTCATCTTCTGAGCCTGAGTTTTCAATCTTTCGGCGTACTCGTATTTCTGATGTGGAGTGTTCAGGCGGGAGAACTATACAGTCACATATACCTACTGTTAAGGCCGCTGCCGCCCTGGCTCTGACTCAGTGAGAGCGAGGAGGCAAGAGCGAGAGCAAGACATAAAACTAAAGTTTGGGTAACCACTTTGGAAGTTGTTTGAGGGGTGAGTTGCCATGTCAACGAGTTTCTCGTCGACAGATGGTTGTATACTATCTGCCGTAGCTCTCTTCATACAATAAATAAGTCTTTCTGATTAATATCTTTAGAGGCAGTATTGATTACGGAACAAGTATATTTGAAAAAAAATAAAACAAGAAAGTCAGGGAACTGTGTTCGCTAATGTCTATTGCACATTTCTTTATGACCATTATTCGTAGAAATTATGGTTGAACGCTAAAATAAACTTATAAATAAAATACATCTCCTGAACACTATTAGGATTTGTTATGGAACGTTATACAAGCGAAGTACAGAATTGTATATAAAAGCTTTTCTACGTCATCCCTCATGTGCAGCGGTGGTAACTGGCGCGTGCTCACCGAAGAGATGCATGAAGGATGACGAGAAACATGAGAAATATCTTAATAAATAGTTCCCTGCTTGGCTTGTATGTCGTTTTATGCAGAATCTCATCATATATTCACGTTAAGACTTTTCTGCAACGAGAAACATTTTAATTTGGTATAGATAACAGTCCAAGTAAAATATGTTATAACCATTATAGAACTTGTCTTGAATTTAGTTTAACTTCTTCATTTTATTCACAAATACATAACCTAGAGTAATGCGATAAAAACTGTAGCTAATGGCATTAATTTTTAATAGCCTATGTAGTGTACTACATGGGTGAACTGCAAAGAATGTTTATAGTATCACTCATACTAGCGTGTCGAAATCACACGAGGAGAATTGACTGTCAATAATTAATATTCTCGCACGAGAGTTGCTGGGTACCGGTGTTACTATCATCATCAGTATGGCCATCACCGTTGGTTGCAATGTAATGTCTCAAAGATTTGTTCTCGCTCTCGCTAGCTTTCTCGGACTCAGTAATGCCGCGGGATAAGTTAACTCACAGGAAAAAGAAGAAAAAAAAGTATATGATAAGATTCTCAGACGAGTGAGTGAAATTTCGGATATTGGCAAATGACCAATGGTCCCCTGACTTGTCATTCGCTCATTATTTCACGATTCAGCATTGTATCGCACACTAAACACGAACTCCGATGCAATGAGGAGCAAATTATACTGATACAAGTGCAGCTGAATGACTTAACAGATATTAGTACAAGTACTGTATAAAGATTTGTTCGTGCTTCATATATCTAGAATATGTTTGCATTTTATTGGTGTAATTATGGAAATAGTACGTACAATATTCTAATATTTCTTCTGTGGCTGTACTTATCTTAGTGCTTTGAACAATGACAAAGATCAATCTTTTACTTATTAATTAATCAATTTATGTATTCATCATTACTATCATTATTTTCTTTAGATGAATAAAACTACAGATGGATTTTTAAGGGTACAAGAAAGGCAACTCAGATTTAAAAAAAAAAAATTTTAATCCAAGAAAGTGGAGTTGTACCGCTTGATTCCGTAGCCGAAATTCAAACTTTTCAGGGTAAGAGAAATTTTCACAGAAATATAAGTACATAGCAAAGTATTTAGTTGCTAGGTTAACTTCTTCAACATCCAAGATGACTGACATGCAAAAAAGTCTGCTCTTTTGCTAAATCAGTAACACATTTTCAAAACAATCTCCACAAATCAAAAAAAAAAAAAAAAAAAAAGAGAGAGAGAGAGAAAAAAAAAAAAACAGTCACAAGCAAAGAAAGTAAATGAAAGATAAAACACTATGATTACCGAACCTCTAGTTTATATAAGTCGATGCAGCGTTGCTATAAGTTCTATACGCAGATTCGTGGATTTTTTTTTTTTTTTTTCAGTATTATCAAGACACTGGGCTCACTTGCATAAGTAACCCCTCCACACACACACACACTCTCTCTCTCTCTCTCTCTCTCTCTCTCTCTCTCTCTCTCTCTCTCTCTCTCTCTCTCTCTCTCTCTCTCTCTCTCTCTCTCTCTCTCTCTCTCTCTCTCTTCTCTCTCTCTGAGAGAGAGAGAGAGAGGTTTGCTCTTTAGAATGCAACTCTTGTAGGAAAAATAAAAAATAAAGATCCACCACACAGCTAATTCCTACATCTAGCATAGCACATTCTCTCCGAGAACTCCTTCACTGCCTCAGTTATCCTTTCATTCATCATTTTACACAGTCCCAGCAGCAACAACATCCAATCCCTTCCTGTCTTCTCTATTCTTTCATTCCTATTACATCCTCACTCAATCAGAATCACTCACTCACATCTCTCTCCTGTTTTTCACATACCTCTCGCACTCCAGCATCACGTGTTTCACTGTCTCATCCTCTCCCATGTCATAAATCTGGCACACTTTGCTGAGGAAATCTGAACATCTGTAATTTCTTGCATTCACATCCATACACTGTGCTCTCGCTCGGAAGAGAGAACATTACGCAGGCTTCCTTCATACCTCTTTTCATATTTAGGGGCCTCTTTTTCCTTATATCATCTCAGGGTCCTCTTTCGTTCCATATTATTATTCCATTTATTCAGTCTCACACATTTCATTGTTCTACCTATCTCATTTTTCTGCTTTCTTACATCCCACTCTAATCTCTCTATTTCTATCAATCATTCTTTAGTCATACAGAATCTGTCCCCCTTCTAATGGTCGGTATTTACACTTAACTACAATGCCATTCCTCTGTATCGTCTTTAGACACTTCTTCCCCCACTTGCTGCTACTACAGTCCACAGATATACTCGTATCTTTCTCACTATATCTTGCATCATACATTTGCTTCAGTCTAGATTTGTACCTCAAGGTGCTCAAAGTTGTCTTCATAAGCCTTTCCCTTTGTGTACTCCATCCCATATCACCTCTCAAAGCTTTTACAGATGCATACTTTGGTACATTCAGTGTTATCCTTCCTACTCTATTTTGTCCTACGTCTAGCTTATCTAATCATTCTCATTCTATGTAATCACATCTATACCATACATAACACTAAGGAGAGCCACACTTTTCCACACTTCTTGCAAAACATCATATTTACTCGTTCTCATTCTTGCTGCACTTCCCAGTCGACCTATCCACTGATTCACCATGCTAATCTTTTCATCCTTTGCCTTTACACTACCATTAGTACTCATCCACATCCATGAATACTTGTATTCTTGCGCCTGTTGTTATGACTCCTCACTCCTCACTCCTCAGAGTTATTTACTCTGTTTATAACTCATTCTCTCCAAATTTCCATACTGCATTTATCTAATCCTATGACCTATTCATTATCATTACCTAGTTTCTTTGACTACTAAACCTTGTTCCAAAATCTTTACCATACTTATCCACAACATTTAATAAACTTTGGAGCTCTTCTTCTGACTCACTTTTGAACACCACATCATCTGCATATAACAATATCTTATTATTTCCCACTCTTACTCCTACTTTCATTTCTCTCATCCTGAGTGTTCATTCCTCTGTGTACAAGCTAAAAATAGAGTTGGTGATAAGATGCATCATTATCTAAGTCCTCTCTCACTCCTCACCTAAAATGTTTCTATATTCAAGTCTTTATTTGGCTCGCTCCTGTGTCAACATAGTACATACTTATCATTATCTTCCCACTCAATCCAATCCTTTCTAAGACCCTGCCTAGCATTTCTTTTTTTTATCCTATCTATACCTAGAAAATGTAAGTAAAGCTTACTTCCATCATTCTTCTTTCTTTTAATCATCCTTCATTTCATATAAAGTCTTGATCTTGATCTTCATGCTACAGGTGATTCGGGATTGCTCCGAAATCAGGCATCACATGAGACACACGAAAAAAACAAAAAGGATTTATTATAATCTGACAACATAAACATGGAGCACATCCCTACAAAGTACAATATATATCTATATCTATATCTATCTATCTATCTATCTATCTACCTATCTATCTATCTATCTATCTATCTATCTATCTATCTATCTATCTATCTATCTATCTATATATATATATATATATATATATATATATATATATATATATATATATATATATATATATATATATATATATATATATATATACTCGTATATATATATATATATATATATATATATATATATATATATATATATATATATATATATATATATATATATATATATATATATATATATATATATATATATATATATATATATATATATATATATATATATATATATTATAATACTGTTTGGAAGAAGCTACAAGAGAAAAGACCTCTCTTTGCCACCGCAACAGATTTCATTAAAACATTTGACTCCATAAAACGAGACAAATTCATTGAAGCACTAATAAAATATAGAGTACATCCCAAAATAATCGCAACGATAGCAAACATATATGACAAAAACACAACAAAAATAAACTTTATGTAGAACATGCAGACAAACATAGAGGTAACCAGCGGCATCAGACAAAGACACACTGGCTCCACCACCCTACTTAAACTGATAAATTGTATGATTATAGAAAAGATGGAAGAAGAAGGATGCTGCTCTAAAAACAAATTAATTACCATAAATACATTTTTCTTTACTGATGACGGGCTACTGTTTGCACACACAGACACACACACACACACACACACACCCATAGGGAGATAGAATGGAAAAACAGAACATTAATAAAAGTAAGTAAGGAATGTGGACTTTACATAAATAAGGAAAAGAACAAGACCATCATACTTAACATGGAAAACAAACCACCCACTTCAAGCATAAAATATCTGGGAATAAATAGAGTAAATAACAGAAACTCCGGCGGACAAAAAAAAAACAAAAAAAAAAACAGATGCTAGGCAAAATTAAACTAACAATGAACGACATACACAATGTTAAGAAAGGAGAAATTAAGGAAATAGTGAAAAATTGAAACACAACATGCTGGAAAAATTCATTAGAGATCAAAATCAAGTTTGGAAATATATAAGTAAAATGAGAAAAGCATCAGGGGAGTAGATTTTACATGTGTATGACAATATACCAGTATCACTCTTTACAAAGCAAGGGCAAATATTTAATCTACAACTAAGTGACAGCATAAGCTTTATAAATAAAAACACGGCGCGTAACATGTGGGAGTTGAAACAGAATATTTACAGAATTTTCTTCTCCACTGCCCGGCTTACCAAACAATGCGCACAGCGATAGCCGCGTTACACCAGCCTTACTAGCTAAACCAAAACAAAATAATCGGAGACTCTTTGTTCGCCACCATACATATTGAAATAGAAAATAACAAAGTACTGCATAACATTTGAAAGACAAGAGATAAGAAAAGAAAAGAGCTAGAAAACCAGTAAAGGATACAAGTCTCTTAAAGCTGCCGTTGCAACGGCTACAGCTAGATCTATATCTATATCGCAGAAATAGCTTGCATTGCTATAGTCCCATCAACTCTAAGTGGTGGTTCGAATGTGACTATTCTGAAATGCTCTAATGCCACATACATAAAACTATTCATCTTAACTTTTGTGATATTTGTAAGAGGCATCACAAAAGAGATATGCACATATCATTGGACATTGAACAATATTTCATGTATTTTAAATGAACAGTAAACTTGATTAATGAGCTGTTCATGTGACACTGAAAAGAAACGGGAGAACGTTTGTTAATAGAAATTTGTGTCACTTTTTTTAGTTTTCTCCCTTGTTTCTATAGATAATGTACGACTTTTGTAAACATTCTCAGCACTTCTGTAAATACTATCAGCTGTTCTGTAGATACTGCTCAACACTTCTATAGATACTATATATATATATATATATATATATATATATATATATATATATATATATATATATATATATATATATATATATATATATATATATATATATATATATATATATATATATATATATATATATATATATATATATATATATATATATATATATATATATATATATATATATATATATATATATATATATATATATATATATATATATATATATATATATATATATATATATATATATATATATATATATCCGTCGGCGCTCTTAAGTCACACCGACAGTTGCAAGACAGCGAAGGCTGGCACCTCGTAAATAACAAGAATTCTGAAAAAAAAAAGAACAAACTTGTTTGTAAGGCACAGCTGCCCAAGGCAGTGGAGGCAAGTGCCACACAAACAGGTGACAAATGTGCTAAGACAAGCCGGCTGTACAAAATCCGCGTCTTGTCACCAAGACCTCCACGACAGGGTGTGCCAATCCTTGGCCCAAGAGACAGTGATGGTGGCCCCGTAGGTGCCCCCAAACAGACGGCGGCATTTTATTAGCCAGTGCAGGAAAAAGGTCCTTAATTAGGCAATTACCTCTTGACCGTCAGTGCTAGGAAGTGACACTTGAGGACCAGCAAGTGACTGCTGCCACGCTTTGCATTCCCAGCCACCAGCAGGCCATTGAGTCACAGGTGTGTCAGGCAGAAGCCCGCCATCGAGTCGAGGTGAGCGAGGTGCTGGTGTAAGTGGCACCCAATATGCTCGGCGACGCATGGTAGACTGCGAGGCGAGGCACTCAGGAAACTGGCTCAGGGATACACTCACGTGAGGGTAACAAGAACACCTCTGAGTAATATGCAGAGAGATAGCGTGACCATTGGGGAGCCACCTGCTGAGGTGGCTGTCGTACAGGGTCACATAAAGGCCCGTTTCCACGCGGGAAAGCGACAGCGGCACTTCGAGCCTGGCAGCAGCGTCCGTCCCCTGCATGAAGGCGGCCGCGACGCTCCCACACGGAATCATCTCTGTACTGTCCTTACGCACAAAAGGGTCACTACATTGCCATGGGTTTGTCCAGCGATAAATAATTAATACACTGCAACTTTTGTTATTACTGAAGTGTCTCGTTCTTACAATTCGAGAGAAACAAACTAAGTTTAGATTTTGTTAAAACTAAGTGTATAGTCATTCAGTGCAGTCGTTGCAATGTTTGTATAAATTTGTAAATAAATTTTGTTTTATAAAATTGTAAATCTTTTTTTTTTCCAACATATCACTTAAAAAAATATTTTTCAGTAGCATTTTATTTAATCATTTATTTCTTCGAGCTCGATCCCTGCACACGGCAGTTGTCTTGAGCAGAGGAGAGACGACATTTTCATTCTAACTTA
>NC_087167.1:19035000-19135000 GCF_035594125.1 Scylla paramamosain
CTAGCTTCTCTATACTACTCATCCACCTTCGTTGGGTTGGATCGACTCCAGCGGCTTAATATCCCTAATATAACGACTGTTCCACAATGTTGAGTTGCATTCTAGCAAGGGTCGGGTATCTGCAATGTATAAAGATTTTATAAAGTCCTAACTGAGAGCGGCAAACTAATTACTTAAGAAAATTAGAAGCGGTACCTTTAGCAGCCACAAAGCGTATAACCGTGAAACCTCAGTTTAATATCAACCGAAATTCCTAAGTCTTTGCTCAAATTAATAAACAATATAGGACTGTAGCCAATATAATAATGATTATATGCTCGAGGCAGAGTTGGATCTCTATCAATTCTCAGTATAACACATTTATATAGATGCAGGAAAAGACCCAATGACTTTGCAATTCCATTTAGAACATCAATACCATTCTATAAAGAAAAAAAAAAAATGTTGGAAAACAATTAAGAGTTACAAGTCTGAACCTTCATACAAAATTTGATGTCATCTGCAAAAAAAAAAAAAAAAAAGGTAATGACAATGTTTGAAGCCGGTTTATATAGATCAGAAACAGAACAAGCCCCAAGACTGAACCTTGAGAGACACTACTCAATATCTTTCTTGATATACCTGAATGACCATCTATCACTAAAGACATTTTCCTTCTAATAGGTAAGTTATGGATTCAAGACAGAATGTGACCGGAAATCCCTAAATAGCTAGCATAGTAATCAATATAGAATGGCAAACTGTATCAAAGGCCGTTGAGAAATCAAACAAAATAAGGTTTACAGTACTGTCTGTATCAGTACGCTATATAATTTCATAAAACAGTTTAACAATAATTTATTTTTAACTCTCCTTCCTCCTCTAAAACGAAACTGAGAATCGGCCAGGATCAAATTCTTTTTCAAATATTGTTTGAGTTGGTCCACAGTAATTCTTTCCAACATTTTACAACACATAGGTGTAAGGCTAACAGGACGACAATTCATTGCACCAGAATGCAGGCCTTTCTTGAAAATAGGAACAATACTAGAATTTATCCAGGCAGAAGGTATAGTACATGTCCAGTATTATAAAAAGAAAAAAAAAATACAATGTATAAGCAAGATGATTTTGACATGACCAAGATCAGTGTGTGAATACCATCAGGTCCCATGTGTTTGGGACCTGATGGTATTCACACACTAAATTCTTTATAATACTGGACATGTACTGTAACTTCTGCCTGGAGAAATTCTAGTATTGTTCCTATTTTCAAGAAAGGCCTGCATTCTGATGCAATGAATTGTAGTCCTGTTAGTTGTGTGCTGTATCAAGATTATTCAGCGCCTGCTCAACTCTTGTCAAAAATAAGGAGTTTAAATAAATCCTGGTGTCAGACACTTGATGGGCTGCAGGGAAGAGAGGAGCAGAGATATAAAGTGTCAGCAAGACACTACCATGCTACCTGAATCACTTACTGTATTTTTATCTCTTAACTTTAGAGAGCATATAGCTGGACGACCTTCCAAACCTTTGTGGCCCACAAAAAGTATTTGAACCTTCCATCATCTGAATCTTATGGCTTTATATTTCTGTCCGGAGTCATACCAAGTCCAACTAGCCAAAAACTTCTTCATTGATAGATGTCAAAATGTTTCAAGATCTAACTCCCCTTATGACTTTTAGCACCTAGCAAAAAAACATCTTCAATAACTTTGCTTCTTCATCTTTTTCATCCTTTAGTTTTACCTGATGGCACCACTGCCATCTCATCTATTTCTAAAGCTGAACTCTTCTCTCATACCTGTGCTAAAAACTCTACCTTGTGTAATGAAGTACCAACTGCCCACTAGCCACCCTGGGCTCACCTTAACTTCACCACTGAAGTGAAAACTAAAACAAATCTCCTCCCAGGGTAAACAAACATGAAACATACAAACAACACTTTAATGGATATCAAAATAAATCAATACACAACTCGTGTAAACTCACAACAAAAAGAAATAACTAAATAAAACTTGTGCACCTCAAAACTTCCAGCTGAGGGGCACGATGGGTAACCCTCTTTCACACAAACGCTTCTGGTCCCCTGCTGACAGGCGTCTCCCTCTTGTCACCATAAACTGATAGGGCTCAGGGTGGCCACTCACTACACCACTCCTCCAGTAGACAGGCACATACTGGTGAAGACGCTGCTGCGGCTACGGTCCTTAAGCATCACCGTGAAACTCCTGCAACACACCCATGGTGCACTCTAATCATCCTCTCTCCCGCTCCCTACTTTTCATTAGCATCCAACACTTTTCCCAACAATATCTTAACACTAAAATACACTATCACATACCTGCTATGCTGACAAAGCCACATAATCCAGACCTCTAAACCAAGAAATTCTTTGACTATTTAACTCCCAAGGTGGAGCACATCCTGACTTTCTTCCCTTTTGCAGAGATCTCCATTCTTGGAGACTTCAATGTTCACTACCAGCTTTGGCTTTCCTCTCCCATCACTGACCATCCTGGTGAACTAGCCTTCAACTTTGCTATCCTCCATGACCTAGAGCAATTGGTGCAGCACCCTACTCATATTCCTGACCCTCTTGGAGATACACCCAACATTCTTGACCTTTTCCTGACCTCTAATCCTTCTGTTTATGCTGTCATCCTTTCTTCTCCGTTGGGCTCCTCCGATCACAATCTCATATCTGTATCTTGTCCTATCGCTCCAATCCCTCCTCAGGATCCTGCTAAACGAAGGTGCCTCTGGCGTTTTGCCTCTGCTAGCTGGTGGGACCTGAGGAGGTATTTTGCTGAATTTCCTTGGAATGATTACTGCTTCCGTGTCAGAGACCCGTCTTTGTGTGCTGAGCCCATAACAGAGGTGATAGTGTCTGGCATGGATGCGTACATTCCTCACTCTTTTTCTCGACCTAAACCTTCCAAACCTTGTTTAACACAGCTTGTTCTCGTGCTATACATGGTAGGGAGGTAGCCCACAAAAGGTACTTAAGTCTTCCATCACCAGAATCTCATGCACTTTATATTTCTGCCCGGAACCATGCCAAGTACGTTCTCCTATTAGCCAAAACTCCTTCACTAACAGAAAGTGTCAAAATCTTTCAAGATCTAACTCCCCTCGTGACTTCTAGCATCTAGCCAAAAAACCCTCCAATAACTTTGCTTCTTCTTCTTTCCTTCCTTTATTTCAACCAGATGGCACCACTGCTATCACATCTATTTCTAAAGCTGAACTCTTCGCTCAAACCTTTGCTAAAAACTCTACCTTGGACTATTCTGGGCTTGTTCCTCCCTCTCCTCCACCCTCTGACTACTTCACGCCACGTATTAAAATTCTTCGTAATGATGTTTTCCATTCCCTCGCTGGCCTAAACCCTCGGAAGGCTTATGGACTTGATGCAGTCCCTCCTTTTGTTCTCCGAAACTGTGCCTCTGTGCTTGCACCTTGCCTAGTCCAACTCTTTCAGCTCTGTCTGTCAACATCTACCTTTCCTTCTTGCTAGAAGTTTGCCTACATTCAGCCCGTTCCTAAAAAGGGTGACCGTTTTAATCCCTCAAACTACCGACCTACTGCTTTAATTTCCTGCCTATCTAAAGTTTTTAAATCTATCCTCAACAGGAAGATTCTTAAACATCTATCACTTCACAACCTTCTATCTGATCGCCAGTATGGGTTCCGTCAAGGCCGCTCTACTGGTGATCTGGTTTTCCTTACTGAGTCTTGGTCATCCTCTTTTAGAGATTTTGGTGAAACTTTTGCTGTTGCCTTGGACATATTAAAAGCTTTTGATAGAGTCTGGCACAAAGCTTTGATTTCCATACTACTCTCCTATGGTTTCTATCCTTCTCTCTGTAACTTCATCTTAAGTTTCCTTTCTGACCGTTCTATTGCTGCTGTGGTAGACGGTCACTGTTCTTCTCCTAAATCTACTAACAGTGGTGTTCCTCAGAGTTCTGTCCTGTCATCAATGACCTTCTAAACCAAACTTCTTGTCCTATCCACTCCTACGCTGACGATACCACCCTTGCACTTTTCCACGTCTTTTTCATAGACGTTCAACCCTTCAGGAAGTAAACATTTCACGCAGGGAAGCCACAGGACGCCTGACTTCTGATCTTTCTAAAATTTCTGACTGGGGCAGAGCAAACTTAGTATTGTTTAATGCCTCAAAACTCAATTCCTCCATCTATCAACTCGACACAACCTTCCAGACAACTATCCCCTCTTTTTCCCCTTGTTTTCCAAAACAAACACTTGCCATCAATCCCCACACCAGGCGGCTGAACATCGGGATGCGTCTAGCTCCGCCAGACCTCTCACACTTGGATGATTCATAGATTGTCCCTACCTCTCCTCCACCCTCTGACAACTTCATGCTATCCATTAGGATCTTTCACAGTGATGTTTTCCATGCCCTAGCTGGCCTAAACCACCTGAAGGCTTATGGACCTGCTGGGGTCCCTCCTAATGTACTCCGAAACTGCCCCTCCGTGCTTGCACCTTGCCTAGTCAAACTCTTGCAACTCTGTCTGCCAACATCTACCTTTCCTTCTTGCTAGAAGTTTGCCTACATTCAGCCTGTTCCTAAAAAGGGTGACCGTTCTCATCCATCAAACTACAATCCTATTTCTTTAATTTCCTGCCTATTTATTTATTTTTTTTTTAATTTGTCCTCAAAAATGAAGATTCTTAAACATCTATCACTTCACAACCTTCTGTCTGATCGCTAGTATGGGTTCCATCAAGGTCGTTCTATTGATGATCTGGCTTTCCTTACTGAGTCTTCGTCATCCTCTTTTAAAGATTTTGGTGAAACTTTTGCTGTTGCCTTAGACATATCGAAAGCTTTTGATAGAGTCGGGCACAAAGCTTTGATTTCCAAACTACCCTCCTCCGGCTTCTATCCTTCTCTCTGTAACTTCATCTCAAGTTTCCTTTCTGATTTTTTCGATTGCTGCTGTGGTAGACGGTCACTGGTCTTCTACTAAATCTATTTACAGTGGTGTTCCTCATGGTTCTGTCCTGTCACCTACTCTCTTCCTGTTATTCATCAATTATCTAAACCAAACTTTTGTCCTATCCACTCCTACGCTGATAATATCACCCTGCACTTTTACACGTCCTTTCGTAGATACCCTACCCTTCAGGAAGTAAACAGTTCACGCAGGGAAGCCACAGAACGCCTCACTCTAAAATTCCTGATTGGGGCACAACAAAATTAGTATTACTCATTGTCTAAAAAAACTCAATGCCTCCAGCTATCAATTCCACACAACTATCTCCTCTTCTTCATTGACACTCAACTGTTCTCTTTTTCCACAATGAACATCCTCGGTCTATCCTTTATTTATAATGCAAATTACAAACTTCACATCTAATCTCTAGCTAAAGCAGCTTCTATGAAGTTAGGTGTTCTGAGTCGTCTCCGCCAGTTTTTCTGACGCTCCCACCTGCTAACTCTGTACAAGGACCTTATGTATGGAGTATACTCGTACTTCACATGTAAGGGGAGGGGTGGTTCCACTCACTTATCCACTCCCCTCCTCTAACTGACTGTCTTCAGCCTCTCTCTCATTGACGCAATGTTGCATCTCTTGCTATCTTCTACCGCTATTTTTATGCTAACTGTTCTTCTGATCTTGCTAACTGCATGTCTCCCCTCCTCCCGCGGCCTCGCTGCACAAGACTTTCTTCTTTCTCTCACCCCCTATTCTGTCCACCTCTCTAATGCAAGAGCTAACCAGTATTCTCGATCATTCATCCCTTTCTCTGGTAAACTCTGGAACTCCCTGCCTGCTTTTGTATCCTGTCCTTCCTATGACTTGAACTCTTTTAAGGGAGGTTTCAAAACATTTGTCCTTTAGTTTTTGACTGCCGCTTTTGATTCTGTTCGGGGACCAGCACCTCAGTGGGTCTTTTTTTTTTTTGTTGCGATTTTTGTTGCCCTTGGCCGATGCTCCTCCTACATAAAAAAAAATAAAATAAATAGATAAATAAATAAATAAATCCTTTATTACAAATATATAAATGGAATAATTTGGCACATGACTTCATTATATTATTAATAAATCATTATTCATCATTATGATTATTATTATGAATATGATTATTATTAATAAATTAATACTGTTAATTTCATAATTGATTTCAGACCTGAGGGAAAAAATTTCTATATCTTGATTTAACCACTAGAAGTCGTGCAGTGACTGGCAGCAGAAAAATTTCCAAATAACCATGGGATCTGCAGTCGTCATAGTACTGACGTTAATGGTAATCTCCTTGTCCCCGGCCCAGCGAAACCCTCTCAAAACTTTACCCCACCTTCAGATTAGTTTCTCGATGTTTCTTTGAATTGCCTAATGGGGCATGACACACTCAAAGGAGTTAATTTTATCTCTTAAATGCTGGAAACGACAACAAGGATACAATTCATTTTTTCAAAGCAACAAGAGAACACATGGTACCTGAGGTAGGCAGACACTGCAGTTCAGTCTCTCTTTTTTAGATTAGTAAATCCCTGAAGTTTCATTTCATGTTACTTGGTAAAGAAGGTCTACAAATCATTGGATAAGGTAATCAATGAAGTTCAACTAGATGTTACCATTAACACTACCCTATTATCATATTTAGAGGTCTAGAAGACAGAGATGAGTTCTGCGATGAAGAGCAATTTTATCCTTCGACTTTATCTATCACTAAATTTATGTAAACTGTAGTAGCTGTTGGTGAGGTAGTTGATTAAAAAAAAAAGTGGTGAGAGAAGGCGATGGCAAGATCGTGAAGCCAATGTGAAAGGCAGTGAAAGGAGATACTGGCGATATTCTTTTCCTTATCACAATGCTTTTTCCTGTATGTTAGGCTAACCGACGGATGTTGATACTAGATAGTCACATACTTGGCTTACTCGCACATGCTTACCTTATCGTGTTTTACTTCCTTGCGTCAGATATACTAATAGTATGAAAGAAATATACATACGGTGTTAAGAGGATATGGTTATATGGTGATGTTGTTCCTATTTTTGTTGATTTCCATTCCCTTGTTTAAACAGTGTCCGTGAATATAGATAATGCAATGTGTGTATTGTAAACTATCCGCCTCAATACACTGCTTAAAATGTAGAGAGAGAGAGAGAGAGAGAGAGAGAGAGAGAGAGAGAGAGAGAGAGAGAGAGAGAGAGAGAGAGAGATGCCTGATACTAAAAAGGGGGGAGAAGTTTATTGTGTGTTTCTAGAATGTGTAGATGTTTCTTTTTCAGAACATAACGCCATAACGCAAAATGATTGATCCAAAGGTGAACTAGCAATAGACAATCGAGCAATGATCCTTAAAGACAGAATATCCCCAAGCCGTGTTTTGAAAATGGAACATTATCTTTTCTTTATGCTAATTTGCTCAAGGACATATCTTGAACTAGATTTATATACAAAATACAAGACATAAATCACAGTTGACAGGAGGGACTACATAACCAGAAGTTCAATAACGGCACTTTCTATCGGGTGACATGCCGAAGTGGAGAACAAAGGCCTCGGCAAGTCGAGGTCTATTCTACGTAAATGTCGACTTCCTTCAGATGCACCGCTACTCCGTTTCGATGACGGCACCGGTTATGTTCTGTATGTTCTGAGGTATTAGCATATTTTCGCATCATTGACATAATTCACTTGTACTAAAAAGAAGCAACTGGCATACCATGAAAAATTTGAAAACGCTGTGTGTGTGTGTGTGTGTGTGTGTGTGTGTGTGTGTGTGTGTGTGTGTTTGTGTTTGTGTTTGTGTGTGTGTGTGTGTGTGTGTGTGTGTGTGTGTGTGTGTGTGTGTGTGTGTGTGTGTGTGTGTGTATGTGTGTGTGTGTGTTTGTGTGTGTGTGTGATTCACCTCCGGGCGTCTGCTGTTACCCAGCCAACCATTCCCGTACGGAAAGAGTTTAGAGCTCATAGCAATCGATCGTTCGGCAAGACTGAGGTCACTCACACCGGGGCAGCAAGGTCACAACCCCTTCGGCTTACATGCCGAACAAGTGTGTGTGTGTGTGTGTGTGTGTGTGTGTGTATTAATCATGTAGTATGCGTATGGGTGCTCGCGTTGGCAAATTGTTGTATAACTGATGATGGAATATGCTTGGACTATAATGCTGCTTGACAGGAAGAAACAATCGTTTTCTTCTTTGCATTTTGAGCTCCGTTTGTTTGAGTTCTTGAGAAGCTGGATAATACAGTTTGTTTGCTGGAGTAATGACCCTCTACAGACTGGTAGGTAGCAGTTCATTTTGCAGGGGCGTGTCTATTCTATTACTTTAATTAAGCCTTTCCGGCCCAGGAAATTCTTCTCGGGAGAAGGCTGGAGGAGGAAGAAGGTAAGCCACACTTCCTGGAGAAAGTCTTGGGTTGTTGATTAACGTATTAAAGAAAAGAGAAACTTCTATAAATGCTTACCATACTTTCGTAAAGCAAGTACAAAATTTAGATCGCTTTATGAAATGCAATAATTGAATCGCACGTGTGTTGGCTCAAGCAAGGAACAGCAGGAGGACAAGACAAATGAGTCACACCTGGAATCCGTAAGGTCCCAAAGGAAGTACACGTCATGAGTATTTACCTTGGCGAAGGCGGTAAAGGTGTATATAATTGGTTGGGGAGGGTCCTGTTAAGTATTCGGAGGGAGTCATTATCGCATCGCGCTTGGTGCTCCGTGCGCCACTCATCCCCTGGCAACTCTCGCACTCTCACGCCGCCTCATGGATCCAATGTAGGAAAAGATATTGCCTCAGAACTCCATAATCTTCAAGATTAAAATTTAGGAGACACAGAATCTCGCAGTGAGCTTCAAGATGAAGATTGAGAGGAATATTAAGAAAGTGTGTTTGTTTTTATTGTGTTCAATGGTGGGGAGAGTGTGTCCGGGACCGACTAGCGAAGACTCTGCTGTGACTTTCGACCGTCTTTGGAAGGAAGACAAAAGCGTTAACAAGCCTTCAACTTTTATCAGATTTCTTCCAACATTTCTCCTTAGCGGCGGAGCGAGGACAGGAAGCGACAATGACGATAATATTGGAGCGACAAACAAAGAACATGCAGTCAAAGGTGGAGACATCGATGAGGATACACATATCCTGAAGCAAATGGTGATTGAGAAAGCCTTAGGAATCAAAGGACGTTCTTCTCAAGAGGAAGGTAAGCTATTTTACAGACTCTCTTATTAATTTTCACGTACTAATGTACTTAATACAAACAAGTAAGCAGAATTACATCAAATCTGTACGACACATACAATTCTATAATTTTTAGTAGTCTCATCTGCTGCTGATACGGTAGATTAGGGTGTGATCTGTGCGATTTGTACCTGCATCATAAGAGAGAGAGAGAGAGAGAGAGAGAGAGAGAGAGAGAGAGAGAGAGAGAGAGAGAGAGAGAGAGAGAGAGAGAGAGAGAGAGTTTCTTTTCAGTATATCATACTTGATCACGGTAAATGCATATTTTCATACACGTATTTCACTTGGATTCTTACCGTCAAAGAAGAAATATGAAGGTGGTTGCGTCACGCAGTGTTTATCTGACAGATGTGGCCACCGTCTGTGACGAGCTCGTTACCAATGAAGAGTTTTACCTTCACTCTCCAGGATATCCAGAAAATTATCCTCCAAAGTAAGTCTTCATTAATCTCAACACCTCGCTGAATTTTTTCTTTGAAATATTTGCCTAAATTGTTTTCTATGATACATAACTTGCAAATATTTTAGAGTTCGAAAATTTACCACAACAAATGATTTAGACACTTTGAATACGTAATTTGAAATATACCTCTCCACGAGATATTCTTGATGATGACTACTCTCATGGACTCATTTTGGCAGAACTTAGAGAAGCAGGTGTGGAGTTCCGGAGTTTACCAGTGAAACGAATAAAAGATTATGAATATTGGTTTACTCTAACGCAGGAATAAACAAGTATTCACACTATTTTATCCCTTTCTCTGGTAAACTCTGGAGCTTCTGTTTCCCTTTCCCACGACTTGAATTCTTTCAAGAGTGAAAACACTTTTGTAATTTTTAAGGACTGGCACCTCAGTGAGCTTATATATATATATATATATATATATATATATATATATATATATATATATATATATATATATATATATATATATATATATATATATATATATATATATATATATATATCATATAAGTAAATAAATAAATAGATAGTTAAACAAACAAGTAAATAACACATTTTTGGCTATAGCATTTATACTGTTATCTCTAGGTAATCTTCCAGAAATCCTTAATATCCTGTTGCAGTTGACCGTTTAGTAGTGACTTATTATAACTCGTTTGGCACTTTTTTTTCTCAGTATGACCTGCAGATACGAGATCCTCCGCCGCCACCCGAATGTGTGCGGCGTGGTGTTTACTGTACTACGTCTCGACCTAGCCGCTCCTTCTGACTTTCCCTTTAACCAAACTCATCATAGGGACGATAAGGATAGGCATGGTGTATGCCCCGGCGACAGCCTGGTTATCAACAACGTGGTGTACTGTGGTAGATACCAGCGTGGCAAGACAGGTTTGTGACAACGTGTTGCGTTCAATGACAGCTTGGAGCTAGATGAACATTACAGTCAGTAATCCCTAGTATTTATTATCCTTAATCTGTTAGGCAATAATATATAAGGATCCGAACCTAAACAAAGGTACTTCAAAGGTTTAACATGACGCAACATTTTCTTTATGTAAGAGGTGAGGGGGGGCGTCTCGCCAAGGAAAAAATTTGAAACAGACACTGAAAGCACTAATTTCTTGAAAGCATAGTCCGAAAACAAGTCCAAAGTTACATTATGAAGTTCGAAATCTCCCTCTTGAAAAGTTTAAGACTTAGACTCTTTCACGAGGGAGGCCTCAAGACACTTCACAATGTAACTTTGGACTTGTTTTCGGACTATCTTTTTAAGGAACTAGTGCTTTCAGTGGGCTTTTTATTTATTTTCTTATTTATTATCATTATTATTATTATTATTATTATTATTATTATTGTTATTATCATCATTATTATTATTATTATTACTTTTTTTTTTTTTTTTTTTGCATTTGACTTAGTCATATGCAGGAGAAAATACAGAAGCAGGCAGGGAATTCCAGAGTTTACCATTAAAAGGGATGAAAAACTGAAAATACTGGTTAATTCTTGCACTAAGGAAATGGACAGAAAATGAGGGAGAGAAAGCAGAAGGATGTATTGTGCAGCGAGGTCGCGGATTGTGGTGTGGAGAGCCATGCAATTAGTAAGGTCAGAAAAGTAGTTAAGTAGCGATAAAAGATGACAAAGTTGCTATCTTCTCAGAAGAGGGATTAGCTCTAGTATTAGGAAGTGAACAGAATGCCTACGTGAGTATGAGAGAGAGCAAAAAGTCTTGTACAGCGAGTTCATGTGAAGAGGGAAGTCATGCAGTTTGCAAAGTCAGAAGAACAATTAGTGTAAAAGTAGCGATAGAAGATAGCAACAAGAAATGCTTTCTTATTAGATTCATAGCAGAGTTGTTGTTGTTTTTTTTCAATACAGTTAAACGTTCATTTATATCACTTCAGATTAATTCAGTAAAATTAATCAACACAAAATTTTAATTTAAACTTTAGTGTCACTAGAAACCCATATAAGTTCAGACTCTTCCTCTTCCCTGTCCACCAAGCACCGACCCATTCTCTCCCCAGCCACTTTTGCATTCACTTCGTCGCTGATGACAGTGGAGTTCAGAAGCGGAGCGGGTCACGGGGCTTCAGGCTTCCTGCTGCAGGGACGGCAGGTGTCCACGTGCCGCCAGCCTCGCAGCCTGGGTCCACCTCTGATATCCTCCATACCCTGCAACAGGTAGTGCTACAGATTATCCACTGAAGCAGCGATGGGAGTAACGTGATGCACCAGATCATCCTTTACATTGTGGCGCAAATTATTCATCACATATTATAACTGCTAAGATTTCCCTTTCTAAAATGGTGGATAACAATACGTACGTGCATACATAGTCGACTGCTTCCATAACATGGCTTGATTACTTTAAAATTACTGTAAACATGCCCTTGCACTGCTGTTACAGGAGGGTGGAGGGTGCCAGCTTCGTGGTGATGTCACCGGGTTATCCAGAACAGTACTCACACAACCTGGAATGTCGCTACACGATTGTGCGATCTGGCCCTCATGTATGCGGTCTGCAGCTGGTTGTGCAAGGCTTCATTGTGGAGGACGGCAGCTGCATGTTTGACTATCTAGAGGTGCAAGGCCAGCGACTGTGCGGCACTCTGCCTCCTGGCTTTACTCGTAGGTTACATACACACACACACTCTCTCTCTCTCTCTCTCTCTCTCTCTCTCTCTCTCTCTCTCTCTCTCTCTCTCTCTCTCTCTCTCTTAAAGTTACTAAGTATATGAGCCAACACACTCATGTTCATGTGGAAGTGACAGTGATAATGGCATTGTTGGGAAAGATATATGCGATTATGCAAAGTCAATATATCTCTCTCCATCAGATCCTCTACTTCTCAAAACTGACTTAAAGTTTTGTCTATTTATTCTATTCTTGATGCTTACATTTTCTCTTACTCCTTTTCCTTCTTGTATAATCTTATTCTATAAAATTAAACCAGATTAAGTAGAGCTGGTGAACCTTCATTTTAAAATTAAGAAATTGAAAGATGATCATTATTTCCTTGCACTACATTTCAGGTCACTTTAACTTCGAGGGTGATGAGGTCGTAATCCGTTTTCGATCTGATGAATCGACCAAGAGACCTGGCTTTGTGATTAGAGGACAGCAGACACCATGCATGGAGTCTCCTCCAGTCCAGGCCTCCCTCAGCCAGTCCCCCCCAGGCAGAGTAGAAAATCAACAAAAGTCCACGTCTTCACAAACAACCACACAGTCACAGAGCACCTCGTCACCATCTCTCAGTATCAATACAACCACTGCGAACCAGACAGATGCCCATATTAATTACATCCTTTCTATCTTAGATCGCCAACCACACCAAACAGGAAGAGAAGACGGGATAGAAGGTCGAAACATATCTGACGAGGATTTCACTGAAGTAGACTTGGGGCTGGTGACGTTTAGAGAACCTGATGACGATCATACAAATGCCGACCAAAACATACCTGGCTCTCCGGATTTTAATCCCTTCACAACAGAAGGTCTTACGCCGACGGTCCCAACAACCTCAACAGATTTATTTAGCATACCAACAGACTTTCCAACCAATCCAACTGACTTCTCGACCATACCGACAGAATTTTCAACTATCCCAACAGATTTTTCGACTGGCCTCACAGATTTTCCGACAACTGTGAACTTTCCATCGACAAGCAGCTTCCCAACATTGACTAGTGATTGTGATCGACTGATAACTGCCGTCACTACTGACATCGAGAGCCCTAACTATCCTAATAATTACCCAGTGTCGAAGCAGTGCGCCTACGTGGTGGGCAGAGCGTCCGAGAACGTGTGCAGGGTGAGTATGTGTTATTCAATAGCTGGATGAGTGAATAAACAGACGAAGAAGTGTAAAGTAATTGACTAAGTGAATAGGAAAATTAATAACATGTGACTGGATGGGTGAGTAAGAAAACGGACAAATGCGAGTGAGTGAGTTATTCAGCAAATAAGTTCAAGGAATGAGTCAGAATGAGTAATATGGATGGTGACACTATAAGTGGGACTGATAGGAAGAAAGTGCTTACCACGAAAAAATCTGAAATTACGTTATGAGGTGAAATATGAAGAAAAAAAAAAGGGGGGGAGGGGATGGTAGGGGAGCTCTTTATGTATTATGTGATTGTAATTTTTACTTTCCTCGTCACCTGCCGTGTCCATCAGCTTGAGGTGAATTTCCTGAGTGTGGACCTTCCCTCCCAGGACCCCGTAACCAATGAGTGTATTGGAGACTATGTGAACGTGGACGGCACCAAGTTTTGTGGGACCTTCCAGAACCGCATTGGTGAGTGTTTCCATGGATGAAATTGTTACACGTATCTATTATTACGATTCTTCATCACCAGCCGAATCTCGATGCACCAGTCATCTTTGTTAGCATTTCCTACAATTTATCTCCATGGTGGGAGGAGGTATTCCCAAGGCCTATCAAAGGAAATACTTTTTTCCTAGTTTTATTTAGTTTTATAATAATAATAATAATAATAATAATAATAATAATAATAATAATAATAATAATAATAATGATAATAATAATAATAATAATAATAATAATAATAATAATAATAATAATTGTTGTTGTTGTTGTTGTTGTTGTTGTTGTTGTTGTTGTTGTTGTTGTTGTTGTTGTTGTTGTTGTTGTTGCTGTTGTTGTTGTTGTTGTTGTTGTTGTTGTTGTTGTTGTTATTATCAATATTATTATTATTAGCTTCATCATCATCATCATCATCATCATCATCATCATAATAATAATCATCATTATCATCATATCACCATCATCATCGTCGACAGCAGCATCATCATATCAGGAGCAACAACAATAGCAGCAATGAAAGCATGATCATGTGATGCTATTCACATCAACAATAATAACAATAATTATAATAATAATGACTGATGATGATGATGATGAAATAGTAATAATAATAATAATAATAATAATAATAATAATGATAATAATAATAATAATAATAATAATAATAATAATAATAATAATAATGATAATAAAGGAAATGCAATAGGCCAAAATATATAATTAGGGCCTTCTCCAATAGTAATTTCTGTACAGCCAGATACCCGTGATTTCAAAAGACCCAACAGTTCCGTTAACTACGTAGATATAAAATAATCCTTCCAGTACTTTGATCTGCTGCATTCTCCTTATTCTCCTAAAGACTTGATATGGACCTGATCAGGATCAAACTTCATTCCAAAGCTTACTTATTTCTTGGTGAATTAGTTGTGAAGTTGTTAGCGTCCAGCTGACACTGGGCGCGTTCCAAAGAGGTTTACGTAACGTTACGTAACGTTACAGAACGTATTTTTTAGGAGGTGATGACGTCACTATTAGCTACCAGAAGCTCACGGGCCGGAGGGGTAGCACGCTTCCCTGAGCTAAGTAGGGGGCGGGTTTACTGTTGTTAAACAAACATAATCCTTGACTCGCACAGGACTCTGTGGCCTCTCTTCTCTCTCTTCCTCTTGCCTCCTTAAGAGTTAATTTATTCTATGAATAATGTCCTTAACGTCTAGTATAGGATCGTTAGCGAGCTCTTCTGCTAAGAAGATCGCTGTGGGCGGCTTTCTTTGTTTGTTCCAGCTGGTCGACTGTTCTAAACGGGAGGGTGAGGGGGGGTTTACGTAAGGTTATGTAAATCTCTTTGGAATGCGCCCTTATCTGAGGTTCTACCAAATGCCCTTACTGATCTTAAAACACTAGTTTTACATTGAAATGTACAGGAATATTTCATTGGCATTAACTATTAGTATACTTATGGATATAGTAGGCAGGAATTTTTAAAATTTTAATTCTTGCAATTCTAGATATATCTTTTTTCTAATTAATTGCATGTATTCAGGAAGTATATCTATTTATGCATGCCATGCTATGCTTTAAGTAATACTTAATACGTCATCATCATTGTAGGAACTGAATTTGTTTTCACCACGGTTAAATAAAGTTTTTATTTTGATTGTGTTTCTCTCTCTCTCTCTCTCTCTCTCTCTCTCTCTCTCTCTCTCTCTCTCTCTCTCTCTCTCTAAGAATAATAGAGCACACTCCTTCCAGTATGCTGCAGTTTGTAACAGACATTACTTTGTTGACATTACATTTAATTCATGATGGAAGGAGACAGGTGCCCGATTGGCAAACTGTATTGTACGTAGTGCAGGAAGAGAGCGGGAAAGCACACACACACACACACACACACACACACGGCATCCTGAAGCAACTTTTAAGACAAAATAATTTCTTCATCATTTCAGTAACAATTAACTTCCCTGATCAGACCGTCACGTTGTCTTTCTTCTCGGATGCCTCAGTCACAGGCCGTGGGTTTAAGGTAAGCAACTCTAGCCCACTGAGGTTTTCTTCTCCAAGGCCAAAATCTTACCCTTAAAGACGAAGCGTTCTGCTTGACATTATTCATGAATTACCATAAAAATTGTAGTCAAATTCACAAATTTATTCAATGAGTATGTTATTAGTAAAGTTATTATTTATTATAAGACATGGTCAATAAGGTGCCAATTCATTTTAATTTCTGACATTGCCTAAGGCATTAATAAAAGCAAAAAGTGCTGATTTGCTGCAGTTAAGGGTAACACAGTTGAGCAATGGATGTGGCGGCCCCGTGCAGCCTCCTATCCCTCCGGGGCAGTGTGATGCCACCTCCCAGCAGCCTGCCTTCCTTTTGCTCAGTCCGGGTTACCCTGTGCGTTACCCACCCTCGACTGAGTGTATCACCACCGTCCTCCGCTCCTCCCCGGACGTCAACAGGTAGCCTACTACGTTCATGGATTAGGGCCTCTTCACTGCTCCAATCACTTCCTTGTCAGGGAGAGTGAAAAAAAAAAAAAAAAAAAATCGGTGGAGGGTTACCATTACAGCAGCATGTACGGTACTGATCAAGATAATGTACTTGTACAAAGACTAGTGGCATACATCTTGTCAGATTACACAGCTCAAAAATCGTAATGCACGCGTGTAAATAACAAGTTTTTAGGTCTCCTGCTTTGAGTTATTATTGTGTTTATCCGCGGCCATTTCTTGTAATGAACGAAAATGTAACTTGCTTAATTCAGTTTGGTCCTGGAGTTGGTTGATTTCGAACTGGGAACCACGCTTGGGTGCAGCGGAGACTACCTGGAGGTGGGGGGAGAGCGATTGTGTGGACTGCTTACCGGCCAAACCAGTGAGTATGATCTGACTCTAATGGGCAGCATTTTGTTACTCGCCAAGGTGCGGCTTCTTTTTCAGTGTGCTATCCTCGACTCCATCATTATCATTTCTTCAAGAGAACACGATCATCTCAAGTCGGCAACCTGATTATGATAATGTACTTAACTACACTATATTTTACCTAAGCTCTAAAACTTTTTTTCTCTTATCATGCCATTAACGTCCTCAGGAACTGTTCCTTTTGTGGGGAACTCTGTCACCATAAAGTTTCACTCAGAGGCTAATCTTGGCGTTGGCGGGCGTGGTTACCGCATCAGAGTAAGTCAGTCCAGCACCTCTATCATACCCAACGGATGTGGCAGCTTGGTGACCACTCCCACCGCTTCTCTCCAGTCACCCAACTACCCTAACTCTTACCCACCAAACATCGACTGTCGTTACGTCATCAACAAAGTCTCGCATGATATATGCCAGTTGCAACTAAAGGTAACTAAATATCTAGATCCGGAAAAGCTTCAAACTAAATGTTCCATACAATTAGTGCCGTAATGCTGTAACCTTGGCACAGATAAAATGCATGTTAAGACATACGATCTATAACCTGTTGTGTATATAAGTAATACCTAGGCAACGATCTATTTACATTTCAGATTTTGGACATGGATATAGAAAACGGTGTGGGATGTGGGCGAGACTATCTTCAGGTGGCCGTACAGGAACGTTTATGTGGACGGAGAATCCCTGGTGAAATTCGTGAGTGGTTCTGCTTTTCCTGTTCAAATGTGTATGTCTGTTCAGGGTCATACAGTTTCCTCATGCTGAAAATGTAGCAGTGCAATGACTTTCATCTGTTTTTCAAATATGAAAATATGAAAAAAAAAATGAAAATAGATGAAATACTTTTTTCAAATATATGAAGCAAGAGATGAAGCAATGACACGATGAGAGAGAGGCTGAAAACAATCAATTAGAGGAGAGGAGTTCATGAAAAGAAATGCTTTTGATTCGACTCTGTATAAAAGAGCGGTGTGAGTGGGATTCCCCATACATCTGAAGCATACTCCATACATGGACGAATAAGGCCCCTGTGCAGAGTTAACAGTTGTGGGAGGTGAGAAAAACTGGCAGAAACTACTCAGAGAGCCGAAGTTCATAGAATATGTTTTTTAGCGAGAGATGAGATGTGAAGTTCCCAGTTTAGTGTACTAATTAGTAAAGAACAGACCGAGGGCGTTCAATGTAGGAGAGGTGGACAACTGCGTGTCATTAAAGAAGAGGGAATAGTTATCTGGAATGATGAGTAGAGTTGATAGATGGAGAAATTGAGTTTTTTTGAGGCATTGAACAATACTAAGTTTACCCTGCCACAATCAGAAATTATACAGAGATCAGAAGTCAGGCGTTTTGTGGCTTCCATTCGTAAGCTGTTTAATTCTTGATGGGTTGGACGTCTACGAAAAGACGTGGAAAAGTGCAGGGTGGTATCATCAACGTAGGAGTGGATAGTACAAGAAGTTTGGTTTAAAAGATTATTGATGAATAATACGAAGAGAGTGGGTGACAGGACAGAACCCTGAGGAACACCATTGTAATAGGAGAAGAACAGTGGTGATCATGAGTTTTTGGCTATTTAGAAAACAGACGGCATGATGCATCATCCAAGATAAATTTTTGATGATGTATGTATCATATATCCACCCAAGTGTGGATCAAACTGTCATTTTTACATACGTGATTCAGAAGGTAACATCCACTTCTCGTCAAACCCACTTTGTAATTTCTCTCTCCTGCAGGCAAGTATCACTTCACCAACAGACAGATGAGTCTTCTCTTCCATTCCGATGTATTCGGATCAGGCCGGGGATTCAGGATTGAAATACGTCAAGTCAGCTGTGGACATTTTAAGCCTATGTATCCTTATTATCCAACCCACCGACCTCACCATCACCACAACTACGGTCACCACCATCACCATCACAACCACGGAACCAAGAAGCCTATCTACACTCATCACCATCGTCCATGGTGGAACCACAACCCTCACTGGCGCCCCCGTTATCCCAGCCACCAACACAGCAGCTCGTATACACAGCAAACCACACTTTGTCCTTACTTTCCTTCCGTCACGTCTCAGTGGCCTCATACGACTCCTCGCCCGACATTTCCTCCTCCAACTACTATTACAACTTTACCAACCATTATTCCATCGTCGACTATCCCCACTATACCTACTGTTACTCCTGTGCGTTTTATTCCCCAACCAATCCCTGCAATCGATGCTTCCTCTTTTCGCTCAGATATTAATAGCACGAACGAAGAAAGTGACAGAGATGCCAAAAGAGTGCCAATTTCGAGCAATGACAGTCTGTGTCAACAGGTGGTGGACTCTGATCACTTTATTCTGCAGAGTCCTGGCTATCCAGCGCCTTATTACACCAACGCTCGCTGCTTTTACTCCATCGTCAGGTAATCTTTTATTACGCCTTCATTTCTAATTTTAAAAATCACAGACAAATGTGTCATGATGCATAAATCTTCTTACATCCATGATGGTAGCTACAGCCTCTCACAAGTATAAAAACTATGTATATTCAAATCCACAAAACTTTCTCCCTCTACAGCTTAATTTGCAAAGAATCATAGCATTCAAATGCTATTTTTCGTATTTAATTCGTATATATACTTCTTTTTCAGGCAGTTGCACATGCATCCACATACAGACACACCTATAGGTATTTTTTTTTTTAGCTTCTTTGTTCTCTTCTATATGTCATCATTCTCAGAGGAAGCGATATGGCATGTGGAGTGGAGCTGACCGTTGATGAATTTGACATAGAGAGAAGCCCGAACTGCGGAGAGGCGTACCTAGAACTGGCAGGACGTCGTTACTGTGGTTCTTTAGACCATGACGTTCAGAGTGAGTAGACTATGCATAGACCTATCATCTTTCACTTACTAAAAACTAAATCTGCCTTATACTTATTGTTTACAGGACTGTTATGATCTGATAATTCTTTTTTGTAGCTAGGCATAGATTATTTTAATCTGAGAGAGACTCTGAAGTCGAAGCTAGATAGTAAAAAATTCGGGATACTCAAGAGTGTGGGCACAAAAATAAGTTAGATCGTTGTGCATGCAGAGACAACATCCAACTTTGGAGTGAAAATTGAAGATAAAGAAAGTGGGAGGGAACAGAAGAGAGGGATGCTCTCATCAGCGGTGGTCACCTGCATTTCAGTATAGAGAATATAAGATGAGGTTTAGTAAAAGAAAGGTGATGTTCCATAGATTGAAGATTAATTCTAAGGCTGTGAATGTTGCAAAACTTAATGTAGGTATAGCTGGGGTATCAAGACACTTTGGGTTGATACCAGAAGAGCGATCCAACATTCCAACCTTCCTCCAGATGGGAAGCGAGGCTGCGTTTTGCGTAGACGTCTTAGTTCTGAATTTTGAATGAAAAATGTAAGATGCGTGTAATGTGGTGTGAGAAGGAAAAGTGGCTTTATGGGTCAGACTGTGATTACTTTTTTGTGTTGTGAGACAGGATGGGAGACATTCAGAGAGGTCACACCTGTTCTCGAGATGACAGTATGCCACAGAGTTGAAACAGAGATAGGAAAGATGAATAACAAAAGTTGTTGGAGATATTCTTTTGGTTAAATGCCAGAAATCATGAAAGGAGCTAGGGAAGTTTTGGGATGATTATGATCAAATATGTAAAACGCGTGACTCTCAGGAGATGGAAAACTTGATTGATTGATTGACTGACTAGCTGATTGATTGTTTGATAAATAGATATATGAAAAAAAATTACAGTTAGTGATCAAGAATTTAGAAAGAAAAGATCAGCTCAACATTGTCTAAAACGACTATGTGTGCATACAATTGCTGTATTCCTGGCCAACACTTAACGTTTATATTGATGGTAAGCCCTTCTCCACCACAGGTGTAATACCCTTCAATGCAACGCAGCCCATCGTCCTCAAGTTTGTAGCGGGGCAATACAGCAGCAGCAACGGGTTCAGTCTGCGAGGACGCCGGATTTCATGTTCTAAAACAAAAGGTACGGACTCCCGGACAGCTGAAGTGGTAGAACAGGGGCAGCATCGTCCACAGAGCAGTGGAGAAGGGTCCCACAAAAACAAGGGGGTTACATTGTCGAGGACAGACGAAGCAGGAGAAGCAGAGTGGCTGAACCGTTTCGTGGAAGACGGAGACATGGTGCTGCTTTGGGTGGGTCCAGGAGGTCCCGTATCTAGCCCGCTGGTAGACAAGCGAAGATTGGTGCAGGTTCCTTCCTGATTAATGGTAACATATTCTCAGAAAATAAACAATAAATCTGAGAAGCAGTACATGCATATGTACATGAAGTGAATGATCGCAATACTTTTACAAATTATTGAAGTTCCGCCAAAGGAAGGAGAGAAAAAGATACTTTTCTTTTTTTTACTCTGTAGTTTCTCTTTCTAAAGATGATAGCATTTTAACAAACCAGGCATCCTTCTAAGCACCTTTGGATGCACTTTTTTTCTTCCAGGGTTATGTTTTGTTTGTTTTTTACTTTCTTTAATTGCCATTTGCCATAATGTGAGTGCAACATAAATTAAATTAGAGTATACTTTTTTTTTTTTTATCTTTGTTACCTACTGGGATATAGTAGTGATGTAAGTTCAGTGTACATGTATAGCTGCATTCTGTAAGCCGAGGCTCTTAGGATACAACCTGAGTATGGAGTTAATGATGTCACACATACGGAGGACTCGATGATGAGATACTTCTACCATCGTAGAACCAAATTTAAATAAACTGTCTTAAGTGGATACGTCTTTCGTGTTGGTATTAGAACTAAGATTCCTTCACATATTTTCATTATAATCAAATCGAGACACAGTAAATTTAAGTTTTGTTTAATATTGTCTGAGATTATGAGGATGCATATCCTTAAATTCACAAATTTACACAAGCAATATACTCTCTGTATTTTCTTGAATGTATATAAAAGGCCTAATGCTTCACCATTATGTTGAAAGAAAATAATTTGTTTGAGATAACTGTAAAACAATCACTTTTATTGAACTAGACATTATTAAATGTAATCACCGTTCAAAATTCTATGAAACAAGTTCTGAAATACTCAACATATGGAAAATAGTGATGTTAAAAAGTAAAACTATTTTTAGAGAGAGAGAGAGAGAGAGAGAGAGAGAGAGAGAGAGAGAGAGAGAGAGAGAGAGAGAGAGAGAGAGAGAGAGAGAGAGAGAGAGAGAGAGAGAGAGAGAGAGAGAATAAAAAAAATGCTGTTGCTACAGACGAAACATACGATTCATCTAAAGGTGACGTTTTATTTATTTCTTTCCTTAAATGAACGACTTGGTCAGTGCCTTTAACTGTACTCTCTATATGACTTAGACCAATTAGAACAGCGGAAGGCTTATGGACCTGATGGGGTCGCTCCTATTGTTCTCCGAAACTGCACTTTCGTGCTTGTACCTTGCTTAGTCAAACTCTTTCAACTCTGTCTGTCTACATCTCCCTTTCCTTCTTGCTGGAAGTTTGCCTACATTCAGCCCGTTCATAAAAAGGGTGACCGTTCTAGTCCCTCAAACTACCCTCCTATTGCTTTAATTTCCTGCCTATCTAAAGTTTTTGAATTTATCCTCAACAGGAAGATTCTTAAACATCAATCACTTCACAACCTTCTATCTGACCGCCAGTATGGATTCCTTCAAGGCCGCTCTACTGGTGATCTTCTGGCTTTCCTTACTGAGTCTTGGTCATCTCTTTTCGAGATTTTGGTGAAACTTTTGCTGTTGCCTTGGACATATCAAAAGCTTTTGATAGAGTCTGGCACAAAGCTTTGGTTTCCAAACTACGCTCCTATGGTTTCTATCCTTCTCTCTGTAACTTCATATCAAGTTTCCTTTCTGACCGTTCTGTTGCTGCTGTGGTAGACAGTCAATGTTTTCCTAAATCTATTAACAGTGGTGTTCCTCAGGGTTCTGTCCTATCATCCGCTCTCTTCCTATTACTCATCAATGGTCTTCTAAACCAGACTTCTTGTCCTATTCATTCCTACGCTGATGATACCATCCTGCACTTTTCCATGTCTTTTCATAGACGTCCAACCGTTCAGGAAGTAAACAGTTCACGCAGGGAAGCTACAGAACGCTTGACTTCTGATCTCTCTAAAATTTCTGATTGGGGCAGAGCAAACTTGGTATTGTTCAGTGCCTCAAAAACTCAATTCCTCCATCTTTCAACTCAACACAACCTCCCAGACAACTATCCTCTCTTCTTCAATGACACTCAACTGTCCCCCTCTTCTACACTGAACATCCTCGGTCTGTCCTTTACTTATAATCTGAACTGGAAACTTCACATCTTATCTCTAACTAAAACAGCTTCTACGAAGTTATGTGTTCAGAGACGTCTCCACCAGTTTTTCTCACCCCCCAGCTGCTAACTCTGTACAAGGACCTTATCCATCCATGTATGGAATGTGTTTCACATGTCTGGGGGGGGTTCCACTCATACCACTCATCTAGACAGGGTGAAATCAAAAGCTTTTTGTCTCATCAGCTCCTCTCCTCTAACTGACTGTCTTCAGCCTCTTTCTCATCGCCGCAATGTTGCATCTCTAGTTATGTTCTACCGCTATTTTCATGCTAACTGCTCTTCTGATCTTGCTAACTGTATGCCTCCCCTCCTCCCGCGGCCTCGCTGCACAAGATTTTCTTCTTTCTCTCACCCCTATTCTGTCCACCTCTCTAATGCAAGAGTTAACCAGTATTTTCAATCATTCATCCCTTTCTCTGGTAAACTCTGGAACTCCCTGCCTGCTTCTGTATTTCCACCTTCCTATGACTTGAATTTCTTCAAGAGGAAGGTTTCAAGACACTTATCCTTCAATTTTTTGACTACAGCTTTGGACACTTTTCAGAGACTGGCATCTCAGTGGGCTTTTTTTTATATTAGATTTTTGTTCCCCTTCTTCTACATAAGAAAAAAAAAGTTTTATATATATATATATATATATATATATATATATATATATATATATATATATATATATATATATATATATATATATATATATATATATATATATTCTTGTGCAAGCCCCTTCAACCTTCAGGCGTGGTCAGGTACATGCTTATCACTGCAGCAGCCCAGGACGGTCAGCAGACACAACAGGGATCCACAACTGCTGTCAAAGTCCGGTTCCTTTGGCTAGTGAGGGCGAGGCCCGCACACATGACTGTTGTCTGTATTCAACAGACTACCGATAGAGGGAAGGACAACAGAACACTGTCTCACTGGTACTCCTGTCTTTGTTGTCCACACAGAGCAGTACTGCAGGACACAAGACACACTAACACGCTACAGTACAAGTAAGGCTCGCACCACCACCACCGGGTCTCACTCAGCAAAGCATCTATATCGCTGGGTAGCCCATCCCACCTCACAGTACAGCAGCACCACACAGCACATTACAGAGTCACAGCTCGCCGTACCAACGTCTTCTTCGGTAATCCATGCTGTAACAGACCAAGCAGGTGTCACACACACACACACACACACACACACCTCAGCGTCAGGTACTCATTGTCTCAGACTGCCAGGGCACACAATCCTCACAGCATGCTCTGGAACGAAGTCACATGGTGGCAGCGGCGGGCGACTAGCGTTGTAGCATAACACAAGGGGAGTATATTGCAGACTGTCGGCACAGGTGTTGCTTAGGTGGGAAACTGGCTCTCTCTCTCTCTCTCTCTCTCTCTCTCTCTCTCTCTCTCTCTCTCTCTCTCTCTCTCTCTCTCTCTCTCTCTCTCTCTCTCTCTCTCTCTCTATCTATCTATCTATCTCTCTTGGCTTCACTTCTATCTAGTGTTGCAGTGTGTCGTAGGAGGGAAACAGGTGCTTTCTCTCTTGGGGGGGGCTCCTTATATAAGGTCGGTTCCTTCATGATTGACCAGCACACTGCTGCTCTCCTGACCAATCACCTCCCATGCCACTTCCAGTCTCTCTAGGTTGCCTTCGCTTGCAGCTGCTAAATCATTGCCAATGCCTAACTTCACTACTCAGCGGCCCAGTGCTACCAATGACACCCCACACCGCAGCACTATCCTCCCCTTCAAAATAGTCGTTCTGACTATTCACTGTCACTATCATCACACTGATAGTCTTGCCATTTTTTTTTTTTTTTTATGTAGGAAGGACACTGGCCAAGGGCAACAAAAATCCAATAAAAAAAAAATGCCCACTGAAATGCCAGTCCCACAAAAGGGTCAAAGCAGTGGTCAAAAATTGATGAATAAGTGTCTTGAAACCTCCCTCTTGAAGGAATTCAAGTCATAGGAAGGTGGAAATACAGAAGCAGGCAGGGAGTTCCAGAGTTTACCAGAGAAAGGGATGAATGATTGAGAATACTGGTTAACTCTTGCGTTAGAGAGGTGGACAGAATAGGGGTGAGAGAAAGAAGAAAGTCTTGTGCAGCGAGGCCGCGGAAGGAGGGAAGGCATGCAGTTAGCAAGATCAGAAGAGCAGTTAGCATGAAAATAGCGGTAAAAAACAGCTAGATATGCAACATTGCGGCGGTGAGAGAGAGGCTGAAGACAGTCAGTTAGAGGAGAGGAGCTGATGAGACGAAAAGCTTTTCATTCCACCCTGTCTAGAAGAGCAGTATGAGTGGAACCCCCCCCAGACATGTGAAGCATACTCCATACATGGACGGATAAGGCCCTTGTACAGAGTTAGCAGCTGGAAGGGTGAGAAAAACTGGCGGAGATGTCTCTGAACACCTAACTTCATAGAAGCTGTTTTAGCTACAGATGAGATGTGAAGTTTCCAGTTCAGATTATAAGTAAAGGACAGACCGAGGATGTTCAGTCTAGAAGAGGGGGGCAGTTGAGTGTCATTGAAGAAGAGGGGATAGTTGTCTGGAAGGTTGTGTCGAGTTGATAGATGGAGGAATTGAGTTTTTGAGGCATTGAACAATACCAAGTTTGCTCTGCCCCAATCAGAAAGTCAAGCGTTCTGTGGCTTCCCTGCGTGATATGTTTACCTCCTGAAGGGTTGGACGTCTATGAAAAGACGTGGAAAAATGCAGGGTGGTATCATCAGCGTAGGAGTGGATAGGACAAGAAGTTTGGTTTAGAAGATCATTAATGAATAATAAGAAGAGAGTGGGTGACAGAACCCTGAGGAACACCACTGTTAATAGATTTAGGAGAAGAACAGTGACCGTCTACCACAGCAGCAATAGAAGGGTCAGAAAGGAAACTTGAGATGAAGTTACAGAGAGAAGGAAAGAAACCGTAGGAGGGTAGTTTGGAAATCAAAGCTTTGTGCCAGACTCTATCAAAAGCTTTTGATATGTCCAAGGCAACAGCAAAAGTTTCACCAAAATCTCTAAAAGAGGATGACCAAGACTCAGTAAGGAAAGCCAGAAGATCACCAGTAGAGCGGCCTTGACGGAACCCATACTGGCGATCAGATAGAAATTTGTGAAGTGATAGATGTTTAAGAATCTTCCTGTTGAGGATAGATTCAAAAACTTTAGATAGGCAGGCAATTAAAACAATAGGACGGTAGTTTGAGGGATTAGAACGGTCACCCTTTTTAGGAACAGGTTGGATGTAGGCAAACTTCCAGCAAGAAGGAAAGGTAGATGTTGACAGACAGAGCTGAAAGAGTTTGACTAGGCAAGGTGCAAGCACGGAGGCACAGTTTCGGAGAACAATAGGAGGGACCCCATCAGGTCCATAAGCCTTCCGAAGGTTTAGGCCAGCGAGGGCATGGAAAACATCATTGCGAAGAATTTTAATACGTGGCATGAAGTAGTCAGAAGGTGGAGGAGAGGGAGGAACAGGCCCAGAATCGTCCAAGACGGAGTTTTTAACAAAGGTTTGAGCGAAGAGTTCAGCTTTAGAAATAGATGTGATAGCAGTGGTGCCATCTGGTTGAAATAGAGGAGGGAAAGAAGAAGCAAAGTTATTGGAGATATTTTTGGCTAGATGCCAGAAATCACGAGGGGAGTTAGATTTTGAAAGGTTTTGACATTTTCTGTTAATGAAGGAGTTTTTGGCTAGTTGGAGAACAGACTTGGCATGGTTCCGGGCAGAAATATAAAGTGCATGAGATTCTGGTGATGGAAGGCTTAAGTACCTTTTGTGGGCCACCTCTCTATCATGTATAGCACGAGAACAAGCTGTGTTAAACCAAGGTTTAGAAGGTTTAGGACGAGAAAAAGAGTGAGGAATGTACGCCTCCATGCCAGACACTATCACCTCTGTTATGCGCTCAGCACACAAAGACGGGTCTCTGACGCGGAAGCAGTAGTCATTCCAAGGAAAATCAGCAAAATACCTCCTCAGGTCCCCCCAACGAGCAGAGGCAAAACGCCAGAGGCACCTTCGCTTAGGGAGATCCTGAGGAGGGATTGGAGCAATAGGACAAGATAAAGATATGAGATTGTGATCGGAGGAGCCCAGCGGAGAAGAAAGGGTGACAGCATAAGCAGAAGGATTAAAGGTCAGGAAAAGATCAAGAATGTTGGGCGTATCTCCAAGACGGTCAGGAATACGAATCGGGTGTTGCACCAATTGCTCTAGGTCATTGAGGATAGCAAAGTTGTAGGCTAGTTCACCAGGATGGTCAGTGAAGGGAGAGGAAAGCCAAAGCTGGTGGTGAACATTGAAGTCTCCAAGAATGGATATCTCTGCAAAAGGAAAGAGGGTCAGAATGTGCTCCACTTTGGAAGTTAAGTAGTCAAAGAATTTCTTATAATCAGAGGAGTTAGGTGAGAGGTATACAGCACAGATAAATTTAGTATGAGAGTGACTCTGTAGTCGTAGCCAGATGGTGGAAAACTCGGAAGATTCAAGAGCGTGGGCACGAGAGCAGGTTAAGTCATTGCGCACATAAACGCAGCATCCAGCTTTGGATCGAAAATGAGGATAGAGAAAGTAGGAGGGAACAGAAAAGGGGCTACTGTCAGTTACCTCAGACACCTGAGTTTCAGTGAGGAAAAGAAGATGAGGTTTAAAAGAGGAGAGGTGGTGTTCTACAGATTGAAAATTAGATCTTAGACCGCGAATGTTGCAGAAGTTAATGAAGAAAAAGTTGAGGGGGGGTGTCAAGACACTTAGGGTCGTCGACAGAAAGGCAGTCCGACCTGGGGACATTTATGGTCCCATCCCCAGATGGGGACTCCGAGGCTGGTGTAGGAGTCGCCATGATGATTTTAAGATTTTTGAGTGAAGGGTGTGAGTGTTATTAGGTGCTTGTAGTTTTGTGTGGAGGAAGAGAGTTGTCTTTAGAGGGCAGGCTGTGACTGCTCCCTTGTGTTGTGAGACGCAAAGGGAAACGTTCAGTGAGGTCACAGCTGGGTTTAATGATAAGTTCACAGCACCCCCTGAACAGTGCTTTAGACCTCACTGGGAGTAATTATCGTTTCGGCAGGTGTCTACTGCCTCCTCCTATATTGCCTCTGCACTAACAAAAACATCAACAAGACACATGGCAAAAGAAAACACATTACATAAAACATGCAACATACAACCTCCCTCCAACCGGAGGTAATGTTTTCGCAGTAGCGTCCAGTCTTCGTCCCGTGGTAGGGCTCCTTCCAGGGTGCGGCAGTGGCAGAGGCATCAGCTGGCGTCCCACCCACTCGTGATGCGAACGTCGTCTCCTAGGGAACAGGCCCTGCCTCACCACGTGACCTCTGCTCCACTCGGGACACCGCGATGCTTCCACAGGCCGACATGGTGGTGTTGGGGGAGGCGGCTTCTGTGTTTACCACCACGTCCCTGCCGCTGCCTGGCCGACTGCTCTGTTGCCTCTCCCTCCCTGCCCTGACCGTCGCCATCCTGAGGAACAGGCACCGCTGCACCGCATGCGCTCTGCTCCACTCGAGGCTCCACAACGCTTCCGTTAAGTGCCAGAGAGTCCAGCCACAGCCGGGTCCAGGGCCTTCCAGACCGGCGCCGACGATCCAGGCAGTCGCCTCAACACGCCTCACGCACCGACGTTCACCTCCCAGGCCCGGCACGACGCTACACCGCCAGCGGCGCCTCCCAGCCGCCACTCAACCTCCGGCCACCCACTCACCGCCGCCACGTCCCTCACACGAACGTCTGCTCTCTACTCATGACTGCCACCAGCCACCAGGACGTCCTCCTCCGTGCTTACCATCAACATGGCCCATAGACGCTACTGGAGCCACCACCTCACTCTAGGTGGAGCTGAGCGATCCTCGGAACCAGCGCTACTTCGCTGCCAGGTCCAGCCGCGTCTCCAGCCTCTACCATCACCTCGGGGTCCAGGCAGTCCCTCCAGCGTTGTCCTCCATGGCCACAAGTCCAGCGGCCACTCCTGCAGGATACACTGCTGCCTTCCATCCCCGAGCGCGGCCTACGTACCTAGCCGCACCGCTGCCCTTTCCGGTAGCCAGCCTCACTGCTGTACGCCACCGCATGCGACCGCCACACCCGGCCGCACCTCCGTTGCTTCCCGTGGCCCAACATGTCCACGTCCTTCAGTGCGCATGTCTCACGCTCCCGGCCGCACCTCCGCTGCTCCCGGTGGCCAGCCTCACCGCTGTCCGCCACCACTAGCGGCCACTGCACCCGGCCGCACCTCTGCTGCTCCCTGTGTCCAGCCTTCCCGCCGTCCGCCACCGAGCATGACCCACGCGCCTGGCCACGTCGCCGGTAGCCCAGCTTCGCCTGGCCACCTCGCTGCTCCCGATGGTCGAGCCCACCGCAGTCCACCTCCAAGCATGGCCCACACGACTGGCCACCTCGCCGCTTGTAGTGGTCTGCCTCCCTGGTAACCACCCATCACGGCCCAGGGAAATGGCCACACCTCCGCTTCTTCCGGTGCTCCGGCTCCCCGGTGGCCACCGCTAAGCATGGCTGTCTTGCCTGGCCACAGCGTCGCCTCCGCTGTCCTTGCTCGCCGTTGTCCGCCACGCGTGGCCCACGCAGCTGGTCACAGCGCTGCCTCTTGTGGCCAAGCTCTTCGTCGTCCGCCACGCATAGCCCACGCAGCCGGCCACAGCACTGTCTCACATGACCCAGCTCGTCGTCTTTCGCCACGCAGCCGGCGACAGCGCTATCTCTCGTGGCCCAGCTCGTCGTCTTTCGCCACGCATGGCTCACGCAGCTGGCCATACTCCAGGCAGGCTCCTCCAGACCCATCGTGGCTTCACCTGGCGGCCGCCCTCACAGAGGCTCGGGTCAGCGCCTGTTCCGCGCTGCTGCCGGCCGTTCTCTGCTCATCTTCCGCCGGCATCTACAGTTTCGCCAGAGCTGCCTCCCGGACAGTCTCACCGCTGCCTGCCGTCCCCTCAGCAGACGTCAGGCAGCCCAGGCCTTCCGCTGCTTAGCCCTGCGGGGCGGTACCGAGCCTCCAGGCTCGCTCCTCCACGCTCTACCGCTCGTCCCCGGCTGATGCCGCCACTGGGTCAAGTCAGCCTCCCGGGCAGCCTCATCATTGCCTTCTGCCGGCTTCCGCTACCTGCGCGCACGTGCCATGCGCCTGTGACTGATCCTCGGGGACGAAAGCGACAGCTCACGGCTCTCGGCGTCTCTTTCCACGCTGCTGGGGGACGAGGAAGGGCAAGGGTACGTGGGACCACTTTCCAGCAAGGAGACTGCGCACACGGCCCGCTCCGCCGCTGTCTCGGCTCCTCCTGCGGTGCCATATGCCGCCGCCGCGCCATCTCTTCCGGTCCCCTGCCGCCAGTCACAGGCTCCGGGGATTCCGCTTCGCTGCCACAGGCACAGCTCTCCTCAGCAGACTTAAGTGGCTCCACACCGCCGGCACAGGGCTCCTCAGCAAACTTCAACGGATCCACGCCGCCGCAGGCACCGCTCTCGTCCTCGGCCGATGTCCGCCACTACTGTACCTCCAGCACCGCCTGCTGTGCCGCCTCGCCGGCACAGGTGCCGCCCTCCTCGACAAACTCCAGCAGCTCCACCGACTCCCGTGTCCGCCGCGCCGCCTGCCGAGACAGCGGCATCCGCTGTACTACCTCTTGCAATTGCTGCAACGACTGTGCCTTTGAGTTAGCACTGTGCTTACGCATCCAGTTTCTCATTCGTTTTTAGTGCATGCGCATCCAGTCTCTCTGTCTGCTGTGCCATTACAACCAACATACTCTTCGGTTCATTTCGCTATTGCTGCTCACTGTCCTTCACCCCCTCATCATCTCTATCGTCTGAGTCAGACATCGTGCTCGTTTGCCTGGCACCTCACCAGCCAAAGTATGAGCTGCACAGCTCACAAATCCTAGTCTCCTGACTCCAGTATGTTGTGACGTCAGCAGCAGCTTCAGGAATTCCACTCCTTGACACCATGCTGTTGTGTACGCCCCTTCAGCCTTCAGGCACGATCAGGTGCACACTTTTTCCTGCAGCAGCCCAGGGCGGTCAGCACACACAACTGCTGTCGTTGTCCGGTTTGTTTGGCCAGTGTGTCGCAGTGGCGTCGCAGTGTGTCATAGGTGGGAAATGGGCGCCCTCTCTCTCTGGGGGATGGGGGGGCATAGAAAGTGGGGGTGAAAGAAGACGGTAAAGAGTAGAAGATGAAAGGTTGGATGAAAATATGAAGGAAAGTCGTAGAGTGAAGAATGACGGAATAATCGTCAATGTTGAATGATAATATATATATATATATATATATATATATATATATATATATATATATATATATATATATATATATATATATATATATATATATATATATATATTGATATTAGTTTTGAGAGCGTGAATTAATTGATTGGCATTTGTGTCTTTAACTGAGTTAATTCATAAATAAATAAAATGTCTTAGCAATGTCTGATACTCATGTGAGTGTAAGAATAGCGTTAATTTTGAAAGGTTTATGTGTATAATGGTCTCGGTGATGTCTTTGATATAGTGTTGATTGGTTTCTTGAGCCAGGCGTGCTCCCTTCCCTGTTCGTGTTCGTGTATTGTGCTTGTGTACGTGAAGTCCTTGAGTATGTGTATTGCTTTGGGTTTGATTTGGTTTCCTCTTGTGTATAGTGCTTTATTAATTGGGTCTAGTCTTGGGAGTGCATGTAGTTCTTTCGAATTTTTGGTATATGGGTATTTTCCATTATAAACGAAGCGTAGTGCTTTGTTTTGCTGTCGTTGTAACGATATCAAATGTGATGTAGAGGCTGCGTTTAGAGCATACGCTGAGGGGCTGCCACAGCTCTTTCTATAAAGTCAGTCCCTCTGTGATTGGCCAGCACACTGCTGCTCTCCCGACCAATCAGCTTCCATGCCACTTCCAGTCTCTCAAGGCTGCCTCCATTTGCAGCTGGATCATCGTTGCCAACGCCTAACTCCACTACTCGGCGTCCCAGTGATACCAACGACATTCCCCCCATGCTGCAACAATATATATATATATATATATATATATATATATATATATATATATATATATATATATATATATATATATATATATATATATATATATATATATATGAACATGATCTCATCCACCTATGTGTCCATGTGTTCACCCCAAAGATGGCTTCCCACCTCTCACCTAGGTCCACTCAAGATGAAAAACACTGTATGATTTGATTTGTATATGTGATTTGCTGCCTAAATCCTGGTGGCACGGCACAACACCACTCTTACGGCCTTTTGTGGTCACACATATGTTGGCTGGCCCGAAAGCAACAGCGGAAAACAGGAAATGGGGAGCCATACACTGGTTTTTCTCTATACTTTCAAGGTTCACCTGGTAATGAATTGGGTCTAAGAGGGGTAGGAACGACAGCGAACTAATTGTGCGTTGGCTTCACATCCGGGACGTCATGCTGATTCCTCCCATTATACCTTCATGGAAATAATAGTTTCTATTCCTGGCCACTGTGGCCACGGGTGTGATCAGAAAAATGGCTCCGCCCGCCGCAACTCACTATTTTTTTTTCTTTTTTTGTGGTTGACACAAAAATGTGGTCCGTGTGAATGGAGTCTTATAAGTGTGTGTTCTATATTTTACTTTTTTTTTTTTTTTTTTGTGGTGGCTAGTGACCACAAAAAGTGGCTCATGTAAAGCCAGGCTAGTTTTTCCCTCTGGTCGTTGGAGGCGCCACCGTCGCAGGGAGACCAAAAATTTAACATTGAGTGGACTGTCCTGGAAAAAAAAGAAAAAAAAAAAAAATCCAGACTCCTTGGATGAACTGAGGAAGATGCCTTATGCATTATATTTTATATAATTTTCATTAAGTATTGATCATACTTCATTTCTGAGGCGTCCATTTCGTTGTTTTCATTGATTGATTGAATGACAGATTGATAGATTTATTATTGTAAATATTAAAAGTACAACGAATTAAGGATGAAGGCGCGGATTTTGTTTATTAGTATTGTTCTTTGTCATATTTTTTTTTATATGAAGTTTCATATTATTCGTATATAGTTTGGCTTTTTAATCCATTGTTTCATTCCAGAATTTTTCTTTAGAAATATTGACTTCTAAACCACTCTCAATTCTTTTACCATATCTAGAGATCCAAGGAAGCGAGAAACTCTTAACTTTATTACTAGAAATCATCTTAGTCAATGGTTATACCAAGGATATAAAGAGTGGCTATACCCTCACAAGTTGAAAAGTGAGCCGTTAGAATAATACACGTGCAAGCGTAAGTGGTAAACATTGCCACTGCCTGGGCAGAAGTGCACGTGTCGACCCAAGTCTACACGGCGTTAACAGATTTCTAACAAGAATAAGTCTCCGTCCACGAATGTTAGACGTGATCATTGTACGAAGGCATTCTCAAATACACACGTTCTGAAGAGTACGGGGTTTACCTCTCTCAAGGCCTTATAAGCTTGAAGACATCGAATATTATTACTATATACCAAGGTGAGAGAGAACATGATTCTTATTCGAGGTCCTTGGTCAAGATATGGGGTAAAACTTTAGCTTATGTTTTCTTTTAGTAGCGTTTGATAAATTTAAGGTACCTGCACCGTGAAGATAATAGAAACACAATAACATGACTTTATTGGAGGATCATATGGATTATTTTAGAAGTGCACAAGGATAAGCAATCTCAGTTTTATTATTTCAAACGGTAAATTTCCAGTTTCCCAACAAACTATATGGCGGACGAAACTATTTTCTGATAGTTTTGATGCGTTTTTAAGTAATCTGCCATCACTTTGTTGCAAATCACTCTTTCATTTTGGCTTCCCCCTCTTCCACCACCATAATGAACACAGTAATTTACAACAAAATTTGATTGTAAATTAGTTAAAACGCATCAAAATTTGCTAGAAAAGAATGTTTTTGTCCTTGTAAATACCAGCAGTTCACAGTTTAGGCCAGGGAAGCCACAGAACGCTTGACTTCTGATCTTTCTAAAATTTCTGATTGGGGCAGAGCAAACTTGGTATTGCTAAATGCCTCAAAAACTCAATTCCTCCATCTATCAACTCGACACAACCTTCCAGACAACTATCCCCTCTTCTTCAATGACACTCAACTGTCCCCCTCTTCTACACTGAACATCCTCAGTCTGTCCTTTACTTATAATCTGAACTGGAAACTTCACATGCTCTTCTAGACAGGGTGGAATCAAAAGCTTTTTGTCTCATCAACTCATTTCCTCAAACTAACTGTCTTCAGCCCCTCTCTCACTGTCACAATGTTGTGTATCTAGCTGTCTTCTACCGCTATTTTCATGCTAACTGCTCTGCTGATCTTGCTAACTGCATGCCTCCCCTCCTCCCATGGCCTCGCTGCACAAGACTTTCTTTTTTTTATCTCACCCCTATTCTGTCCACCTCTCTAACACAAGAGTTAACCAGTATTCTCAATCATTCATCCCTTTCTCTGGTAAACTCTGGAACTCCCTGCCTGCTTCTGTATTTCCACCTTTCTATGACTTGAATTCCTTCAAGAGGGAGGTTTCAAGACACTTATTCATCAATTTTTGATCACTGCTTTGACCCTTTTATGGGACTGGCATTTCAGTGGGCATATTTTTTTATTGGATTTTTGTTGCCCTTGGCCAGTGTCCTTTTTACATAAAAAAAAAAAAAAGTCACTCATTGTAGCATTCCCAATAAAAAGGCAATAAATTAAAAAAAGATTGCTGGCAGCATTATTATCTAACCTAACCAAACATAACCATGCGTGACCTAACTAACCATACCTAACCTAACCAACCATACCTAGCCTAACTAACCATAACTAACCTAATCAACTATACCTAACCTAACCTATCCTAACTTAACCAAACCTAACCTAGCCAAACCTAACATAACCTAACCATAACCAAACCAAACCAAACTAACTAACCTGACCTTAAATCTTATCTTATTTCTGCTCTCCTGCCTCCTCATCTCCAAATATATCCTTCTTTATGTAAATGGCAGTTTCTTTCTCACCAAGGACACTTTACAAAGGTTGGCAGACACTGTGCTTTCGTAAAAATATCAAGAATTCTTGATTTTTCAAAAAACTTTGCTATGCACTGATAATAATTAACAGAGCTGCTATTGCACTGGGGCATCTTGCTAGACTTATTGAGATTCCTTCCTTCTATGAAATACAGTGCTGTGATTGGCTAAATTAATAATTGATTTTTTTTTTTCACTGGCCCTGATATTGCCTTCAAATAAATTGACCATTCATGGTGACCTTTTTGATGCTGACACAGAGCAAACACACTTCCCCTTGTCCCTTGGGAGAGTGAGTCTGTTGAGGCTGAACCTCAGTGGGTTGTGTGTTTTGCTGTCCAGTTTTGCTCATGTAACAGGTATGAAAGAAAGCGAATAAATTTTAGAAAATCACTGACTGTTAGTGTTAATTTGCGACACACATACATGCGGTTCAAAATACTTAGCATGGGAGCTCAAGTCAATGAGACATGTCACAAAAGTAGAAGTGAGTTTGTAGTGATTCTGGAATAATACCTTTTAAATATCTAGACATCATCATTGTGAGCATTTTGAGCACATTCCACAAATCAATAATGAATTTTAAAATTTTACTGAGAATTACTCTCACTGGAGATGCTGTAGGATATCAGTCAGGCCACCATGCTCAGAGCTAGTTCATACCGCTTTTGGTTGTTATATATATATATATATATATATATATATATATATATATATATATATATATATATATATATATATATATATATATATATATATATCTGTGTGTGTATGTGTGTGTGTGTATGTGTGTGTGTGTATGTGTGTGTGTGTATGTGTGTGTGTGTGTGTGTGTGTATGTGTGTGTGTGTGTGTGTGCGTGTGTGTGTGTGTGTACTATATAGTTATCATCACAGTCAAAATTAAATAGAAGAAATTTTTTTGTCCTTACAAAGATCCACAATAATGTGTTGTTCACAGCTACACACTTTGATCACTTCCTCTGGAATGTTCCACTGGCCTTATGCCATGGGGCTGTTAGGTGTTAAATCATATTTAACTGAACCTAACTAAAGCAAACCTAGCCTAACTAAACCTAACCACCTAAACCCAGCCTAACTAAACCTAACCTAACCTAACAAAACCTAACCTAACCTAACCTAACTAAACCTAACTTAACCTAAACCCAGCCTAACTAAACCTAACCTAACTTAATGTTCCCAAGAATAGTTAATTAAAAACCTTACTTTACTGATGGGGCAGCTTTTCATTCTTCCTTACCTTCTTTTTCTGGCCTTCTTCCAGGCTACAGTTGCCATGGCACCTCACACTCATAGCAGAACACTGTTCACTTAATAAAAGTCAGACAATTTTGAATATTTTCTTGAAATTGGACAATAATTGCATGTAATGAGAAGTACATCCAATGTACACAGACATTTTCATCAGACTGATTCAAATTCAGACTGTCTTCCATCTCTGATGAAATGAAGTGCTATGACTAGCTTAATTAATCAAGTATTTTTTTATTGACTTGATTCAAGGAAACCAACTAGCATGACTTATTTGGCATTGGAGCACTGAGATTGTTCACCCCAGAGCAATATGTGCATACGAACACATATAACATCAGTTAGTGGACAATTGATGATTTAATGTTAAGCTGGGCATTGTGGTGCTCTGGGCAGTAGTCCAGGTGCAGTAGGGAGAACATTTAAAAAATTGGTAGCAGTGTTACAATAAATTTCTTGTGCATATATATATATATATATATATATATATATATATATATATATATATATATATATATATATATATATATATATATATATATATATATATATATTACTATGTACTATGTAAAAAGCTAAGAAGAAGAAGTAAAAGAAAAGAGAGTGAGAGGAAGGAAGGAAGGAGAGAGAGAGAGAGAGAGAGAGAGAGAGAGAGAGAGAGAGAGAGAGAGAGAGAGAGAGAGAGAGAGAGAGAAGGAAGGGTGCAGATGCCTGATGTGTGATGACTGATTGGCTGCTCCATGCAGAGTTTACTAAAACTCTCAATCAAAAGTTGCTCCCCTTCTTCATTTAATTTCCCTTCCTTGCAGTTGTTCCTTCAAATTGAGCCCCACAGATAGTTTATTTAGTTGAAGAGTTTGTCTTGCCTACCAAGTAACCTGATTGCATCCAACCCCTATAGTATGTTCAATGGAATTTCTGAAAGATACCAGTCTGTGTGGAGTGGAGTTAGTATAAGTGAGAGCGACCGGGTGGGTGGTATGCAACACCCCTGCTCCCCATCCCCTCCCCTTCTTTGTCATGTGACTTCTCCCCACATTTTGTGAGAAGCGCGTAGGGTGGGCAAAATGACGCTGCCTTCTTTGTTTTAGTCAGTTGGCTAGAAGCGAGCAAAGATAGTGGGTGCGCTGATGAGAGGGAGGGAGGGAGGGCTGGCATGAGATAAGGCAATATATGTACAGTTTAGAGGGCATGAAGTAGATAAGGCTGTATATGAGATAGTGGCAGCATCACTTCTGCCATTATAAGTAGGTAACATGAGAGTATTAAGACTGACTGTGTGTGGTGTGCCAAGCTAGACTTGTGGGGTGATGAGCCCCTCCCTGCCTGCCCTTGTTTGGAGTCTGGTATTAGTGTGCTGTCTCCCCAGAGACAAGACTGGGCTTTGGGTATATTGGAGCATTTGGCTGACACTCCCCTTTGTCTGTGGGCTGCTGCTTCTTGAATCTGTAGTATTTGTTGTATTGTAAATGTTACTGGACTCCAGTGTTTTTTAAGGGTTCCGGACCCAGAGGATTACTATTACGCTGCTGTGCAGTCAAGTATACTCCTTCTCCAGGCCTTGCTTTTCTTTGGGTGGCAGTGGTCTGTCTTCTGGGTAGCTGTATATAGTATTGTCCAGCAGGAGGAGATAATATTCTATGAACATGGGTGGATTTGTCTTGTTGTTCATGAAGGCGGTAGTTCATAAAATGTAATCCATATGAATGTTTGTCCTTTGTTGTAGCTGTGCCTCCTGGAACGTGGCTTTCGATTCTTTCCCAGCTGTTGGAGTGGTTTGGCAGTTGTTGTACTCCCTTATCTGTAGGAGGTGAAGCAGGTTGGCAACCTTATTTGTGGAATTCACCACAGGAGGCCAGAAGGAGGTGAATGTGGCTCCCACACTGTAAAGCGCAAGAGGCAGTGTAGGGAGGCTGACCTCCGGTAGTGGCAGCTCTAAAGGAGGCAGAACCTGATGTTTTGACTTTCTTTTTAAAAGGTGCAAGAGACCAGAAGGACCTCATAATCTGTAATTAGGCCCTGCACTAAGTTACATAGGTCTTAACTTAGGTAAGCTCTCTGAGTTAAAGGCAGCTGTGGTAGAGGTGGAATTTGTGGTTATAACAATATATATATATATATATATATATATATATATATATATATATATATATATATATATATATATATATATATATATATATATATATATATATATATATATATATATATATATGGGGTTGAAAATACTCAGAATGAAATGATTTATCTGATGAGACAGTAAGAATTGCTGCTGTTCCATGGGGAAGAAATTTGATATGTACCAGTTTGATTTGGTTAGGTTAAGGGTAAATTTTTACAAATGCACAGGGATGTTCTTATTGGTGAAACAAAAGTATTACTTTTTTTATGTATTTTGAATTAATCTAACTTTCATTTCTATTGCAAATCACTACATTTTAAGGTAACTGCCCTTGGTGATGGAGGAAGTGTGGGAATTCATGGTTTTTGAGTTGGGGATAATCACAAAATACACTCGATTTGCAACAAATTAAAAGGTCAGAATAATTAAAAATGTATCAAAATAATTAAAAAAAACATAAAAAACTGTCTGAAATATCTTGGTTTTATTAATAGCTCAAATGCACCACAGCCCAGTGCTACTAAGTGCAAGGGTACACACCACCTTGCACTTCCCAACTGTGTGCAGTATCTTCTCTCACTATGATTTTGACCAACAAATCTAAGGTGGCAGTTTCAGACTCCAGCTTTTGCTTCAAATAATACTGGTCCTACCATCACCTTTGACAATAGATGACACAGAGTGGCAGACAATTGGGGTTGAGTTGGTGATTTGTCACATAACCTGATTCATATGACTTAGGAATAGAGTTTTGGGATTCATCCCTGATCGCAGAAATTAAAGACACCCTTAAAAACTCTCCATAGTATGTATGGAGGGAGGGAGTGGGTATGAAGAAAATGGGTTGTGTTTCCCTCCTCCCTCCACCCACCCACGGTGTGCCGGTGTAGCTCCATTCTCTTTTCTGCAACAATAGTGAGGGGACATGTGTTCCCTGATTGCTTCTGCCGGCTTCGTCTTGGGGCTACAAGGATGGATGCCATGGACGGAGTTACACTGGAGATAGAGAATACAAGGCAGATAAGTAGTGAAACCTTGGATCCTCATAACATCTGTGTTAAGTGCAGGGATGGGGTGTGTACCCCTGCCAACAGGTGTGATGAGTGTAAGGATTGGGAGGAAGACACCTTGCTTAAAGCCTACAAGCACCAATGCATCCTAGAAGCAAAACATAGTCTTATAGTAAGAAATGTACTTCCTTATGTCACTTGTCATCATCCTCCCTTGGAAAATCAGAACCCGAGGGTGTGGTGAAAATGACTGTACTACTGGAGGGCTCTGTTCTCTCGGCCCATTCCAATGTGGACCCTGGCCCTTCAGCCTCACAGGTAGAGTTACATCCATTGGCTGTTTTGCAGACACAGTTATCTAATGTGCTAAGTGTAATGTCTCAGTTTGCTAACTTCCTGGGCATGTCTGCTGTTGACAAACACGTGTCTGAAGGACGTAGTTAAGGAGATCATTAAGGAAACTGATTAGGGAGCTTCCTAACTACCTTTCAGTTTCAGCAGCCCCCTCCCCCCCACTGTCAACTGAGGTCACGTCCTTTGCCCCACCCCCGCACTGACGATGTTCAGCTCATTGATATGAGACAAGTTGGATTGGCCGGTGAGGGACAGTTGACAGTGGGTGCTCCCAGGAATCCCTCACTTAGTGTAGTTAGCTTAGGGGTACAGGGAGCAGGAAACCAACACGAAAGTATCCCATGGGATGTGTCAGTTCCCCTCACATACTGACTTCGTGCGAACAGGGGCCCTCTGACACGAGATCAAGCCTGCTCTCCCAGCAAGAGGTCCAGAAGGGAGCCTAAGGACTTGGGAGGATGAGTTAAACGTTCACAACCTGACCGTTTATCTCATAGTGAGCAGGCAAGGGATCTGACTGAGGTTGCTCCTGCTGTCCCTGTCACCCATGCGCCTCTCCCCTACTGTTTACCTCTTAGCGAGGGGTCAAGAAGTGTTACTGAAGTTGCCCCCACGGTCCCTGTTACCCATGCGCCTCAACACTACACTGCTATAAGGAGACACACTTTGGCCGACAAGAACTCCACAGTCTTGGAGGGGGGTGGGGCTGATGCACATAGTTCAGTAGCTTTGCACCAGATGAAGACTAACGAACCACATCCCCTGAACCCTCCAGCGAGAACTCCACAAGAACTTCACATCTCTGCAGAACACCTACGAAGATTCATGAGATCATCACTGGGGGAGGAGGAACAGCATACGGAGGCTGAATCTTCAGACTTCCTAAAATTGGCAAACTTCATTTACAGTCAATTCGAAGAGTCCAAAGGTGTTTGGGAGGATTTTTGTGAGTGATCTCCAGGACTAGGTCAATAAGATTTCGTACAACGGAAGGGAAAGGATTCTTTCACGCCCTTTTGCTGGTAGCGACCACTAACGAATTCAGTCAGATTCGTTAGATTACGTCAGAATTCGTCAGATAGGTAGTCTCGGATAGTTTATATAGCAAGAGCTCGGCCACACTTCCTTATATTTGAAGACTGAAGAGGAAGTGGTATAAAGTCAGTGACGATGCACAGAGGGAAAAGGGTTCTGTGGTGAACCCGTCCTTAGCTCACTTCCTTCCCAGGAATGCCTCAGATCTTCGTCCATCCCTGTCTGGCACTGACATCCTCCACTTAGAGGAAGCTGTGCAGGGGATATGGGAAATTCAGAATTTCCAATTCTGGATATACAGGACTTTCTCGAGACTGGCTAAATTAGGAGAGGCTGTCCCGAACAAGGACGCACTGATGGCACAGGCGGTCGCTAGTATGCAGCAGGCAATGCAGAGTGCTACACAGGAGACCACGATGGTGCTCTCCAACTTAATGACGTTCAGGAGGCAAGCAGTTTTGAAAACCCTACCCTCACCCTTCTCTGTCTCAGACAAACGGATTCTACTTCAGTCATCAGTAGATTCCCCATTCCTCTTTGAGGAAGATAAGGTGGCTCAAGCAAGAAAGCACTCAGATGCAAAGGCCACTAAATCCTTTCAAGAGGCTGCTGCAGCTGCACTAAAGAAGAGACACCAATTGGCAGTCTTGTTGGTGATATTGAAGATTAGGGAGAATGGAGTGAGAGACCAAACAACAGTATTCATCTTTATTTTCTTTTTTTTTTTATTTAGTATTAAATAAATACTGTAAAAGTCCTGACTTCCAGTATTTACAGGACTGAACAGGTGCCAAAACTTTGAATATGCTGAAAGATCAGGTGTGAATTTCATCAGCCATATTAGCAATGAATAAATGAGAACGTAGGCTACTATTTATTTACTTATTTGCAGAAAACACAACTAATGTCTCTGAGGCATGTTAATATAGAAATCACAAAACTTTTCAAAGCATATTTCTAGAAAACGAACCAGTTTAGCTTCAGCAAACTTGATAAATAAACTGAAATTTTTTCTAGCATTCCCCCACAAAACTTTCTCCAGCTTGTCTTCCTCCTCACTTTCCTCCTCTTTTGTCTCCAATACAGCAGGATTTGCCACACTTAAATTGATCTGGTAGTCAGTCTGCTCTTCAGCCACTGGTGGATTTTTTGTTCACAAAGACAGAAAGACAAACATGGCAGTATAAACACAATAGACTCATTCTCTTATTCTTATTTTTTTACTCTGTGCCGTTTATGCTTTGGATTGCTAACATTCCTTTCCTTGCCTTGTCAGTCTAGTACTTTATTCATATATTCCAGGTTTATAACCAAAATATTCTCATATACACCACTCCCACCACTGTACCCATGGGTGTTGTAGCCAGCAGTAGAGCCTCTCATGGGACATGGTGCAGATTGTTTATTGGTTGTTTTATGTAACTTTTTTTTTGACATTATGTACTTCATAAAGGATCTTCAACTACTACTGTTGTGATGCCCCATGGTTTACAATAATTGTGCTAATTAATCTTATTTTAAGGGATATTGTTTAGATTTTAAGTAACAATTGCACTAATTAACTTAATTTTAGAGGGCAGACCAAGATATTTGGAAGTGATATTTGGACATAGTGACCCACTTTTAAAGAATAGACTTTAGATATGCATAAGCAAATTTTAAGGAACTTTTAGCAATGGTTTTAATACTTTTAGTAAGTTTAATATGGTTATTATGGATAAAATATGTGTAACTGTTTGATATGTTAAAAACTGTTTGTATTTCAGACACTATATTGTAAGGGCAAAACAAAATGGGATGCAAAAAGAAAATTGCAAAGACAACCAGTCACACTACAAAACGACCAGTTCAGAATATTCAAAGGAGAAGAACCAAGATTAAAAAAAGGTCTCGCAAGTTCATTCTAGACAAGCGAGGTGACAGCAGACCATCAAGATTTTCATTTGCAAATAAAACCAGAACAAAGAACACCCTGGGCCATGATGCTCTTATTCAGAAAGAAAGGTATGTAAAGTCACTTATTATGTTTACAAGAAATCTGTAAGGAAGGAGTAGACACCAACCAAAATGGTGGTTACTCCTAGGGAGGTCTCAAGCACTGTAAACTTGTCTCTGAGCCAGCTGTGACCTCCCTAAATGTTTCCCTTTGTGTCTTACAGCACAAAGGGGCAGTCACAGCTTGCCCTCTAAAGACAGCTGTCTTCCTTCACATAAAACTGCATGCACCTAATTACACACACAACCTTCACTTAAAATTTTAAATTCAGTGTCGCAATTCCTATTCCAGCTTCAGAGTCCCTGTCTGGGGTGGTGACCACAAATGTCTCCAGGTCGGAGTGTTCTTCTGGTATCGACCCTAAGTGTCTTGACACCACCCTCAACTTTTTCTTCATTAACTTCTGCAACATTTGCAGCCTTAGATATAAATTTTAATCTGTAGAACACTACCTCTCCTCTACTAAACCTCATCTTCTTTTCCTCACTGAAATTCAGGTGTCTGAGGAAACTGACACTAAGCCCTTCTCTGTACCCTCCTATTTTCTCTATCCTCATTTTCAATCCAAAGCTGGATGTTGCGTCTATGTGCACAATGACTTAACCTGCTCTTGTACACACACTCTTGAATCTTCAGAATTTTTCACCATCTGGCTATGACTACAGTCACTCTCAAACTAAATTTATCTGTGTTGTATACCTCTCACTTAACTCCTCTGACTATAAAAAATTCTTTGACTACTTAATTCCCAAAATGGAGCATATCCTGACTCACTTCCCTCCCTCTAGAAAGGCAGAAAATTAGAAAGGTTAAAGGTATAGTGTTTTTTTTAGGAACAGGCTGAATGATGGCAAACTTCCAGCAAGAAAGACCGACTTGAAAGAGCTTGACCAGGCAAGATGCAAGCACAGATGCATTTATAGAGAACAATAGGAGGGACTCCATCAGGTCTATAAGCCTTTCAAAGATTAAGGCCTGTGAGAGCATGGAAAAGATTACTAGGAAGAATCTTTATAAAAGGCACTAAATAGTGGAAGGATGAAAGAGAGAGAGGAACAGGCTCCGAATCATCCAGCATTGGATTTTTAGCAGAAGTTTGAGTAAGGAATTTAGCTTTAAAGATAGATGAGATGGCAGTGGTGCCATAAACTTTGAATAGAGGAGGGAAAGATAAAGAAGAAAAGTTTTGTGAGACATTTTTGGCAAGGTGCCTGCCAAAAGTCACAAGGGGAATTAGATTTAGAAAGGTTTTAACATTTTCTTACGATTAAAAGTTTTTGGTTAGTTGATGAACAGTCTGGATGATCTCTGGCAGAAATGTTAAGCACACTGGTTTCCAGAGATGGAAGGTTTAGGTACCGTTTCTGGACCATTCCTGTATTTAACTTTGAAGTTGAATCATTGAAGAATTTTTTGTAGTTAAAGGATTTAGGTAGGAGATACAGTGGATTCAGCAATAATGAACTTAATTACTTTCAGTTGGACATTAATTGACTGATTTGTTCACTATTCAAAGTTAAGTAATTATAGGAAAAAATTAAGTGGATTCTAGGGGAAAAAAATTAGTAAAAGTATGATAATTTTTTCCTAGAATAAACCAGTTTAATCTTGATTAAGCACCTTGTAGCACATATACTCCAGTCTTTATAATGTCAAAAAACATTCAGATGCTCTTTTTTGCACAGTAACATCATCACTAATGGCCTCACTACAACGGATGACATTATGTAATCCTGTTTGGTTACATAATCTGGAAAACCACTGCTTGGATGCAAGGAATACACTGTTCACTGGTGCTGGAGGCTTCTTTTTGCAGTGCACTATAAATCATCCTAAATTTTTCACAAATAAAAGCCTCAGCAATAGAGTAACCAGTGCATTCTCTCTCTCTCCTTAATCCACACCATTAATAAATTCTCCATCTCTTCTGTAGTGTTTCTTAATTTCACCAACTTGGTGATGCCCTGTGCTGTCTTTACTTTGTGGAATTTCTCCATATTCTTCATTATAGTAGCAATTGTACTTCTGGGCTTGCTGTACATGCTGCTTAGTAGACAGATGACCAGAAAATTTAAGGAATACAATGCTGTAGGTGTGTTTATGTTTAGTGGCACTGGTGTGCATGGGTAGGTGAACATTGACTTTCATGAATGGTGTACAGTTTCAACAGGACTAACAGGGGATTTTTAAAAAATTTTTTTTATGTGATCAGTGATTTTCTAAGCAAAATAGTTTGTTATTCAATTTGTCCATAGTTGGAACTATTTACTAATGCAGAGCCCACTGTATATAGCACAGATGAATTTAATCTGAGAATGACTCTGAAGTCAAAGCCAGATAGTAGAAAATTCAGAAAAGCAGGCATGAGAGCAGGTTAAGTCATTGTGCACATAGATGCATCATCCACCTCTTTGGATTGAAAATGGAGATAGAGAATATAAGAGGAAACAGAGAAGGGGCTGCTGTTAGTAGATTCTGGCACCTGTGTTTTAGTGAGGAAAAAATGAGGTTTAATAGAGGAGAGGTGATGTTCTATAGATTGAAAATTAGATCTAAGGCAGTAAATCTTGTAGAAGTTAATGTGAAAATAGTTGAGGAGGCAGTTAAAGCATTGACAGCAGAAGAGCAGTCTGACCTGGAGGCATTCTTGATCTCTTTCCAGATGAGGAATCTTAGGGAAGTTTATATAATGACATTTTTAATTTGAAATTTTGAGTGAAAGATGTAGATGAATAAGGTGCATGTAGTGTAGTATAAGGAAGAGAGTTATCGCCATCTGTGACTATCCTCTTGTGTTGAGACACAAAGGAGAGTGTTTCGGTAAGTCACAGCTGGGTTGGAGGTTAGTTCACAGTACCTATCTGTGCTGCTATGTATGAAACCCCCCTAGAAGTAATTACTGTTTCAGCAGGTGTGTATTACCTCTTCTCAAAGATAGCACAGTGCAGTACTTTAGTAGTTGAAAGTTTTAAGCATAAGCATTTTCAGTTTTGAGTACCATATTAGATTTGACAAAGATGAATGTAGCAAAAAAGTACCTGTTATATAATGAGAAGTTTAAATAGATGTAAGTAAAATATTAATGAATGTATTTTTGTACAGAGAGTTGATGGTAGACCTGTTTGGTGGTGGTGAATCTGTAGAACAGATGGAGAAACACACTGATGATCAGGAAGAGAGGAAACAGCCTGAGGTTAAGGTGAAAAGTGAGGTGAAAAAACAGAACCTGTTACCTTCCATAGCTGATGATCCTTTTGACATCCACCACCAAGATGAAGAGAAACAGAAAACACCAGCCTGGATAGATGAGGATGACCACAATATAAGGTAAGAACCTGGAAACTGCATTTTGTCTTACACTCATCCCTCTGCTATCATGGCAAGTGGATGCCATTTTTCATTATAATAGCAAAAATTATGATAACTACTGTCAGTGAATGGTGAACTTTTGTTGCAGTGGTGCACACTGCTTGGGGAGTGTGTTTTACTTAATTCCTCCCACCAAGCATAAAATATAGGCAGGAACAGATTGATTTATTGGCCTCTCAAGTGCATCTTTCCTCTTCACTCACAGCCATAGCAACAATGACCAGTATTTATTTCCAGAGTCAGTATTCGTTGTGTCTTTGGTGACTCATAACCAGCTTTTTTCTTAGGTTGAAACGCATCATGCTGTGGTGTTTGTAGTGATGAGCGTGAAGCATACATCTTCACATGTCATGCTTGAATGGTGTCCATACAGCAAAACATGGGAATTAGAAAACGCAAAACTTTCAGAACCTCATATGAAAATTCATTAAGGGGTGCAGTGAGGAATTATCTCTTCAGTCATGGTGGTGGCATCCTCACTGCTTCCCTTTAGCTGCCTTGCCATAAGTGTTGGATTAGAGTCCAACTGCCTTTGTAGAGAAGCTAGAAGCCATTGATAAAGATAAAGGGATCCCACCACCGTGGTTGTGAAAAGACAATTCCTCACTGCTTCTGTTGATGAATTTTCATGACATTCTGGAAGTTTCACATTTTTAAATTCACATGTGTTGTTATATTGACACCATTTAAGCCCAACATGTGAAGATTTATGATTGAATGATATCACCATGACTTGTCTGCCTTGCACTTTTCACTACAAACACCACAGCATGAACAGAGCATGATGCATTTCATCCTGAGAACAGAGAAGATCACACATCACCAAAGACACAATGAACACTTACACTGGTAACCTGCAGAATACTGGTCATGTTACTGTGGATGTGAGTGAGGAAATGCACTTAAAATGCCAATGAGTCAATTTGTCCCAACCCATTTTTTATGCTTACTGAGAAGCCGTAAGTAAAACACATTCCTGAGCAGCGTGTGGCGCTATGACACAAGACTGGCATTTGCTGACTGTATATGGAGAGATAGAGAGGAGGAGGAGGATACTTTGTAACACTAATCAAGTGTTGTGCACAGAACAGTTAGGTTATCGTCACTGCACCGTGCTTCAGTGTGTCATCACTATTGCATGGGGTGCAGAGTCAAGTTCATCAGACTCAATCTCCAAAACATCATTACTTGGGATAACAGGCTGAGTCCATGTCACCTTCTTCCACATAAAGATGACCTGGAGTCCTTTCTCTTCTCCCTTGTACTGGATATAGATTGCCAGTCAGATGAGTTGGAAGAAGCTGAAGCGGAGGTAGAAGCACTCCAGTATTTATTGGTGGAAGAGGGAGCATGTGTATGTGGAGAAGAAAGGAGACCAAAGTATTCTGCTACTGGCTCCTCATCTAATCCTTCCACTTTATGATCAAACACAAAATTATATGTTGTATCACTATTGTCAACACTGATACCACTGTTTCTATGCCTTTTTTGCTCAATAATATTTTTCTCCACATGACAATTATCTATTTCTGCAGGTGAGAGAATTATAATGCACTCCAGCAGTCAATGTCCCATAGACAACTAGATGGGGAAGGGGTAAGAAGTCTCTTGTATGTCTTACTGGCACAAAACAGTACAATAATATGTCATGTACTTTCAGAAATATAATTACACTGGTTAGCAGAAATTCCAAACCTGTTGGAAGCAGAAAAATGAAGAATATACTTGCACATGATTGATCATAGAGAATAACTCTCATTTCATGTACAGTAGGATAATGACAATGAACATAATTCATTTCAATGTAGCGTTCGTGTGTTATGTAGCAAATGTATGTTATAGTGACTGAAAAACTTATGGGGAAAGAATTAATTGGTTCTAGCGAACCAGAAAACAATATAAAAAATTCTATCGTTTTTGGAAAAAAACCCCATCAAAATAAGCACATTTGCATCACTACATTTGAGATAACACAACTAATATATACAGTATCCTCCTGAGTTTCATGCCTAGTCCTAAATTCTTACCATCCTGAGTTTTGCGCATTATCACCCTGAGTTTCGCATTGCTTTAACAAGTATAGCTCACATTTACCCACTATTGGTGTCACATACAGTAAACCTCTTAAGTCAGAGCTCTCTCTCTCTCTCTCTCTCTCTCTCTCTCTCTCTCTCTCTCTCTCTCTCTCTCTCTCTCTCTCTCTCTCTCTCTCTCTCTCTCTCTCTCTCTCTCTCTCTCTCTCTCTCTCTCTCTCTCTCTCTCTCTCTCTCTCTCTCTCTCTCTCTCTCTCTCTGAAATAAAATGAATAAGGGGGAAAGAGAGAGTGAAGTATCACTCCCTTGTCCCTTATCACTGACAGATAATGGGGAGTGAGGTTTGAGACAAAATGAAAGAAGGGAGAGAAAAGGGAAAAAGGGATGAAGGGACAGGCACCAAATAGGTGAGCAGTGCCTTGCACAGCTGGTAAGTTAGTCTTGCAAGTTATAGTTTGTTATTGTGATTGAATGTTTATTAAAATTTCAATACTCACATGAATGGCCAGTTCGTTTTGCCAGTTTTGCTTTTTTATTCCAACTGAATATTTATCAAAATTCCAGTGCTCGCACAAGTGGAATTTGTTCTGTCACTGTTCCTTATGGCATAAGAAACATGAGTTCCTTATGCCTGTTTTGGTTTGTTATTTTGATTAAATATTTATTAAAATTTCAGTGCATTATTGCAGTTGTACTTTATAATGACCCTGCTTTATCTCATACCCTACTGTACTACATATTTATATTGTTACGACCACAATTTCCAGCCCCTTTGCACAGCTGCTGCAACTGGACTAGCTTCCCTGAGCCACCTTCTACATGGACTCAGTGCAGGGCTCTAATATGGGTGTACAGGGTCCCTTGTGACTCCTGCACCCTTTTCACAACTGGTTGTAACACCGGGTCACATTAATGAGATTGCCAGTTTGTTTTACCCACCCACAGACAAGGAAATAATGCAGCAACTATAACCAACTCCACATCTGGGCAAGAACCACCACCCACGTCTAGGGAAAACAATAACAATGAGCAATGACACATATATGGTTGAGGTATAAAGCCTTGCAGGACTACTGCCTTCATATCAAATCCTCCCACCTTCCAATGGTGTGTTATAGCCCCAAGCTGAATAGTGTTGTTTACAGCCTCTTGGAAGGCAGGCTTTGTCAGGGCCTGAGGAAGGATTAAAGTTTACTACATAGCTATTTACTTAGATCCTCTGCAGCTGAGCAGCCTCAGTCACAGTAGCATTTAACACAAAACGAGTACACAGACACTGTTACACCAACACAGACGAGTGACTACAAATGAACAGGAGGGTAATTCACCACTCACTGTAACCAAGCTTAGCTGGCACACATGCTCAGCCAAGGAGTCATGTCCCTGATATTTAGTATGTTACAAATTAACTACACTTCCTGGCAGACTAAAATGGAGACTCCTAAGCTATCCTTATAAGCTGGGGCATACAGCAATAATTATTCACTTATACCCCTTACAGCAACTAGCCTGTCTAACTGTAACAATTCTCCAAGTCTCCTTCCATGTGTCTGCCTTTGGACTGTATGTCTACCTCATGTAAGCTGTGGACAGTGACTGACTTGAAAGCATAGGAATGTGAGGCAAATGCTCTCTCGCTCTGCTACTACAGGGGGGTTACAAGAGAGGAGGGGTGTTGACATACATACATACATACACATGCCAGCCCCACCTGCCACATCTCACTCAATTTGGGCTAGCATGAACAAAACACTTTACTTCAGAAAATTTTGAAGAACCTAGGATGGGTGGGTGAATACAAATTACTTTATCATCAAGAGCAACTCTTCTACTATAAACCAGGTGGGGCTTAAACTAAACAATTAGAACTAGGGTAAATTAATTTGGGAAAGAGAGTCTCTGCACATAGGGAATCTTACTGTAATCTCATAGAGCAAGTGGCTGCCCACAATCATACGTCTGGCATTTGTACTTTTGTTCTCTCTCTCCCTTCCTCTCCCTCATCTTCCTTCTCATCCTTCCTTCTTTATTCTCACTTCTTTCACTTTATAATGCTGCTTGCAACAATATGTAGTTAACCTTTTACATGTTGAGCTATTGTCACTGTGTTTACAGTGATCAGCTGAGATCCCATAAGATTTAGGTTTCTCCCATTGTACCCAGACAGTACGATGCCTGCTGTTATATATGTTTTTTTGTGTTTATTTTATTTTATTTTATTTATTTTTTTTTTATGTAGGAGGGACACTGGCCAAGGGTAACAAAAATCCAATAAAAAAAATGCCCACTGAAATGCCAGTCCCATAAAAGGGTCCAAAGTGGTAGTAAAAAATTGAAGGATAAGTGTCTTGAAACCTCCCTCTTGAAGGAATTCAAGTCATAGGAAGGTGGAAATACAGAAGCAGGCAGGGAGTTCCAGAGTTTACCAGAGAAAGGGATGAATGATTGAGAATACTGGTTAACTCTTGCATTAGAGAGGTAGACAGAATAGGGGTGAGAGAAAGAAGAAAGTCTTGCGCAGTGAGGCCGCGGGAGGAGGGGAGGCATGCAGTTACCAAGATCAGAAGAGCAGTTAGCATGAAAATAGTGGTAGAAGACAGCTAGAGATGCAACATTGTGGCAATGAGAGAGAGGCTGAAGACAGTTAGTTAGAGGAGAGGAGTTGATGAGACAAAAAGCTTTTGATTCCACCCTGTCTAGAAGAGCATTATGAGTGGAACCCCCCCCAGACATGTGAAGCATACTCCATACATGGACAGATAAGGCCCTTGTACAGAGTTAGCAGCTGGGGGGGTGAGAAAAACTGGCAGAGACGTCTCAGAATGCCCAACTTCATAGAAGCTGTTTTAGCTAGAGATGAGATGTGAAGTTTCCAGTTCAGATTATAAGTAAAGGACAGACCGAGGATGTTCAGTGTAGAAGAGGGGCACAGTTGAGTGTCATTGAAGAAGAGGGGATAGATGTCTGGAAGGTTGTGTCGAGTTGATAGATTGAGGAATTGAGTTTTTGAGGCATTGAACAATACCAAGTTTGCTCTGCCCCAATCAGAAATTTTAGAAAGATCAGAAGTCAAGCGTTCTGTGGCTTCCTTGCGTGAAATGTTTAATTCCTGAAGGATTGGAGGTCTATGAAAAGACGTGGAAAAATGCGGGGTGGTATCATCAGCGTAGGAGTGGATAGGACAAGAAGTTTGGTTTAGAAGATCATTAATGAATAATAAGAAGAGAGTGGGTGACAGGAAAGAACCCTGAGGAACACCACTGTCAGTAGATTTAGGAGAAGAACAGTGACCGTCTACCACAGCAGCAATAGAACGGTCAGAAAGGAAACTTGAGATGAAGTTACAGATAGAAGGATAAAAGCCGTAGGAGGGTATGTTTTGTGTGTTTATGGTTCTAATGTATATTATATCAGAATAAAAAGTGGATTTATTGAGTACTGGGATACAAATAAGAATAATTTCTAAAGTAGTAAAATTATACTGTGTAAAAAAAAGATCATTCGTTGAGGTTGAATGCCAGCTCTAATTTCTGGGGAACAGTCAGTAAAAGTCAATGATATAATGATACTGTTGTTTTTTGCAAGTAAGTAGGTGTTGTTCTGGTTACATTTATTTCTAAAACTTTTTAGGAAGGCATATTGTTGAAAATCTAGTGTTTCATCATGGTATCATTTTCTACGACAGTTTATAGTTCAATTGACCATACTTATATTTTCTAAATGTGAGTCTGAATTTTGAAAGGTTTCTGTTGGCAGAGTGAAAGATGTGGTGGCAGGGATGGACAAAGGCCGGGGCTCAAGAGGCATAAGGGAAGTGTCAGAGGAACAGTACAGCCACACTTTGCAACAGAAATTCAACCAAGCAATGGGTGTAACTCCTAAATGGGCTCACCTCCACCAGCCTGTTGGAGAAGATGTGGAAGAAGTGGTGCTGGAGAAGGTAGGTGTGGAGAAAGGATTTGATTAGGAAAGAAACTGAATACAAGTATTTCTCTTTATTTTTGTTTTGCTTATATGAATTCAGTTTGATACATCCTAATTTATATTACATTTAATAAAATTGCACTGCATGTTTAATACACATCCAACTTAACCAGGGAAACCACATATTCAAACATCATGCCAAAGCATTTTGCTAGCCACTGCCAGGTGTTACACTTCTCTTTCTTTCTCATTTGATTGTGTGAAGTTTCACAGACCACATCAAGCAGCCAGAGCATCTTTAATTTCATTCCATTGGTCCATAAGGATAAGAAATGCATGTGTTGTCTCTGGAACCAGTAGCAGCTTCAAAGAAGTTAAAAGTGGTGTGCCCTAGGGTTTTGTGCTGGAACCACTGTTTTTATTGTATGTAAATCACTTGCTATCTACAGTTTTGAACAACTGTAAAATCTTTGTAGATGATCTTAGGATCTACTCGCAGTACAGTCCATCTCCAGCCTTGCCATCATCCCTGGGAACGTCATCATGCCAGAGTATCTGTACAGTTACTAATTCATGAGGTTTTGATCCTAGCAAGGACAAGTGTGTTGTCTTGAGGCTTCAATGAGATTCTGTAGCTTGGCATCATATTGGTACTTTATCTGAACATTATCTTCAAGGTCATACTGTATCACTGGTCAGTTCTCATAAATGGATTCCTCTCTTAGATTACACCACCATATTAGGTCTATTGTCAGTAAAGCCTCTGGGCTGTCTGTTAATCTCCTTTAGTGTAATTTCTGTAGATCACAGGACTTCATGCTCTTCTTGTACTAAACATTCATAAGATGGACTGTACTGTAAGTAGATCCTAAGAATATGCCTTGTATGTGGAACACAGGTTTTCTGGGAGACCTTTTGTTGGAATCAGTCCAGATAACCTGGACTCATCATATTAAAGGTTTATCTGATCTATCTTATAGGGAGCAACTCAAAATTCTGGATTTGTACTGTGTCCAAGTGCATCTACTGCATGCAGATCTTTGAAAATATTGGAAAATCTTCCATCATGAACATGGTATCCCTCCAGAAGAAATATTTACTCTGGCTCCTTCATAAGGCACAAGGGGATACAGATTTAAGATCCTTCACACTCATAGCTCTCTTCAGTCTCATTGAAGGTTTTCTCACTGAGGTGTGTTAGTCTCTGGAATTTCTTACCAGTTGAAGTCACTGCATTACAATCTATTTCCTCATTCAGGTCAGCCCTATATTTTATTCTGGATCCACTCCTTAACCCATCTTATAGACTAAACCCCTACCATTACCCTAAGACACATCTCTGTACAGTCTAAACCCCATCATTCTCAACTTTGTTCACTAATGATGATCTGCTTCTAACCATCTAGCATGAAAAATGTAAATCTACAGTAGCATCCACTAATTTAATAACCATTAATACATCACAGACGTAGAACAGTACTCTGCATATGGTACACAATTCAGTCAATCTTATTGCTAACTCTCATCCTTATATTAGAATTGTATTGACTGGAATACCTACAGTATGTGTTGCCCTTATATGCCTCTTTACATTGAACTCCTATTGCCATCTTATGTGCTAACAAAGGGTAGCCAACCAGGTGAGTTAACCAGGTGAGTTGCCAACCAGGTGAGTTAACCAGGTGAGTTACTTGGTGAGCACACCAGACGAATGTATCGTCATGCGGCAATAGGTAAAAAAATTAAGTGTCGTTCAGTCTTAATTGTGCACCATGTTGGATTAGTACTTATTCACTTTCATTTGGGTTGCATTTTTTGCCCATCATTATGGCTTCCAAGCATGAGGCAAACACTTTTAATGGTAATGAATCTAGGAAAAGGAAAGCAATCACTGTGGAAGCTAAATAAGATATAGTGAAACAAGTGCAGAAGAGAGAAAGACTGACAAACATTAGCTGGCTGCTTGGTTTGAGCTGGTCAACTGTTGCTACATTTATTGAGGATGAACATATGATAGACTCTGCTCCTTGGAAATTGTGATAACCAAGCAGCGTTGTGGCCTGATTATTGAGATGGAGCAGCTATTAGTTCTTCAGCTGGGAGCATAGCATCAACAATGTATCCCAATAAGCCTTATGTTAATTTAGGAGAAGGCTAAAAGATTGTTTAAGACCTGAAAAGTGAAAAGGGAGAAGGGAGTGAAAATAAAGAGGCAAGGAATTGCTTTTATTTATTTATTTATTTATTCATTTATTTATTTATTTATTTATTTTTTATACATACTGTAGATACCTATTCAGGCTGGTTCTGACTTTTGTCAAAATTCAGTTTATGTCACTACTTAGGTACAGAACTCTGGCGTAACCTGAGGACCCTCTGTATACAGAGAATGAGACCACAGAAATTCATTACACGAACAAAACAAATGGTGATGGTATCTAGTAGCTGTCAGCACAAGTAATGGCCCATACAGTACAGCCTGAAAATAAAAGAAACTACTTAGCTGTGTTAACAGGTATGATATGGTTTCATATGCCTGCTGGGACGTATTGCTGAAGTGTTGAAGTTGAATATGAGTAACACTATGATCCAGCACTAAATACAGAGAACTGCAACTATCACTCTGTCATTCATGCATGATGTCACTGCTGAGTAGTGTAGCCATAGAAGAATTAACCAGTTGTTTATTCCCTTTTATTAATAAACTCAAGAACTCTTCCTGTTCCTGTGTTTCTTTGTCAGCAACTCTAACTGTTTCAAGAAAGGAGTATTAAGGTACCTCAAGGTGAATTTATTATCTCTAATAGCTCCTCAACTACAGTTTCTTTTTGGGATTGCCTGGGATGTAGCCCTTTTTTTTTTGTTCTCACCAGTCTTTCTTCTAATACACACACACACACAAAAAAAAAAAAAAAGTGGTATGGACAGGGCACCTCTGGAAACAAAAACAGAAAGGACTTTTAAGGGTGCATGCACAGAGAATGCTGGTTTTCTTGCATGAGCAACCAGCGTTGATTGGTGCTGATCCGCACCAAGAATTAGACCATATAAACAAATGTAAGCGTGCGCAGAGGAAGCTGGTTAGATCATGTTGGTGCTTGCGGCCTGCTTCTACAAGTTTTCATGATTCCCCCAGACCATTCTTGCCGGCTTGACTTGCATGAGTGGACGTCTGACAACATGGACATTTCATTAAATTTATTCTAGAATTTGATTTAAGCTCAGCTGAGAGTGATAACTTGTCTTTTTCTAGTAGAATAGGCTGTCTATGCTAGTTACACCATGTCTTTACCACGCAATACTTATTTTTTTAAGGATGTAGTCAAAAGTATCTTGGCTCATCTGTGTGTACTCAAAAAATCCTCTCGTCTCTTTTTAGGTCACTAAAAACGTGGTGGTAATCTCCATACTGTTTTCTTTTAATCATGTATTTCCCCTTTTCTCCTTTTAAGATTTGCATGAGCACTTTCAAGCACTATTAGCTCATTATCAGACAATAAGCTTAACATGTTTAGTATACAGCTAGTAAATCACAATTGAAAAATAAACTTGCTACTATGTCTCTCCTTGTCTTGGTTGAAGCAGATTACCTTTTTCCTTTGTGATCACCTACAAGTACAGGAAACCAGTGTGGGTCAGCACTAGTTGGTGCTGCTTGCTCACATGTGAAAACCAGTGTTATTTGTGTATGCGCCCTAAGATAGTGATAAGATCATGTTGTATGATTGGTTCATCTGTCTTGACCACTCACATTTGCTAAGTGAAAGACAAATAGTGAATGTTTGTCACACTTGATCAGTGAAAGACAAATGATGAATGTATATGGAGAGATTTTAACTTGGAAATACTACCAAAAGTATTCAGTGTATATTAGGTACCTGAAAAAAAAGAAGTGTGTACAGGGTCACACATGGATCAAATAAGAAGTGAGATAATGAAGAGATTTAGTATTAGGTAGGAGCTGATTACTATAAGTTTATGTACTATAGGTGTTACTATAGGTTATTCCTATAAAGGGAACAGAACAGCAATTAATGAAGAAACTGTTTCATCTAATGTGAAAGGTATAAATAAGGCTGGGGGAAAGATTATGAATGTGATAGATGGACAGTGTGAATGGAGCAATAGAGGTATCTGTGAAACAAGAATGGATGTACATAGCAGGGATGAATGCAGATGAGTTAAGACCCTTGAAATTTCTCCATCATCTGCTCAAATCAGCTGATCTGGTCAGATGCAGAAGGAATTACTACTATGGTGTGGTTGGGATAAATCAGTTCTGCTGTTGAGTCCTGATGTGAAGGTACTGAAGACAACCAGATATGATGCACAACTAACCCTTGCATAGAGTGGTAGGTAAAAATTGGTCCTTAGTGGTCTAGAGGTTAACCTTTGAGGAAATACTTGAGGATGTGATTTTCATTTTGTGTGTGTGCATGTTGTATCCTGTCTCAGCTGCTTCCCTTCATATGTGTGGGTCATATTAAAATGGATATTGAAGTAATACCAAACCAGTTATGTAAAGGAAAACATTGTAAGTTAGGCACAAGTAAGTTTCATCTCTATTGCATTTATTTGTATGTTTACTTTTATCTTTTTTCATAGGGAACAGGAGACTACCTAGCACGTGGAACATCTGCAAAACTGGACAAGAAACGAATAGATTTCAAGAAACAGGTGGATCTCAACCATGCTTCGCATACTGAAGGGGCCATCATCACTGCCACAGAGTTTAATCCCAAGTACCACATGGCTCTTGTTGCTGGCTTCTCCAGTTCTGTTGTTGGGGCTGCTTCACTCTTCAAGGTAAGAAAGGATCTGTATTTAGTAAGAGAATGTTGAATTTTGAAAAAAGGTGGCTTGTGTCAATATAGTAAGCAATAAAACTGGCCTGCAAGATTGCTATGAAGTAAAAAATCAAGGAAAAAAGAAAAACAACTACAGATACTCTTCATAAAGACAATATCTCAGCCTTCCCACTCTTTGATGTGGTTATGGTGCTTAGCATATATTCCAAGATAGGACAGATGAAGAGGATGCAGCAAATATCAGCTGTAGTTTTGAATGATAAGTTGCATGAAGAGGTAGATAGTTCATGGGGAGCATTGCATCCATTTCTTAATTATAGTAATTTTTATTTACATAAAAGATATGCTTACACTGAAAAAATATTTGGTAATTTTCAAATCAGTATATAACTGCTAAGGAAATATGTATTATTTATTTTGGTATAAAAAATTACTAATGAGTTCTGGTGGCTTTAGTGAAACATTGGATATTGACTGGTGTAAATTCACAAATATACAAGGTAGAATTGAGGAGAGAGGACATGTCTTTGCAGCTGAATGTAGCCATACCAAGCTCTCCACTCCAAGACTAAGTGAGAAGGTGTGAGGGAGATTCCAACACAAACCCTGAAAGATGAGATCTGCTTGATGGGATAAATAAATAGATTAAAAATAATGATAGTAAGAATTTCAGTAATAATTACCATAATAGTAAGGAAAAAAAAAAAAAAAAATTATATATATATATATATATATATATATATATATATATATATATATATATATATATATATATATATATATATATATATATATATATATATATATATATATTGTTATGACCACAGTTCCCAGCCCATTCACCAAGCTGCTGCACCTGGGCCAGCTTCAGTGAGCCACCTCTTACATGGACTCAGTGCAGGGCTTACAGATGGGTGTACAGGATCCCTTGTGACTCCTGCACCCTATTCACAACGGTCATAACATCAGGCCACACTAAGTTGATGTTGCCAGACTGTTTTACCGACCGACAGACAAGGGAAATAATCCAAATAACACTTAACACTCACAGCTGCAGAAGAATCAACAACTACTTCTAGGAAAAATAGTTAACATACGATAACACGTATATGGTTAAGGTATAATACCCTGATGGGCTTCTGTCCTCCGTGACAGTTCTCCCACTGCCTGACAGAGTGTTATAGCCTCAAGCTGGGTAGTATTGTTTACTGCCTCTTGGACGACAGGCCTTGTCAGGACCTGAGGAGGGAGTAAAGTTCACTACACTGCTAATTACTCAAGTCCTCTGTGGCTGAACTGCATCAACCTGCAGTAGCATTTAAGATAAAACATGGTTACTAACAAAAGACACAAGAGACTACTATGAAAGAGTGCCCATGAACACAAGAGGGTCAGTCACCGCTCACTGTGCAAACTCGACTTATATACACACACAGCTGAGGAGTCACTTCCCTGGGTATAGTGCGTGGTATACACAACTACCCTTAGTGGCAGACTTCTATGCAAACTCTATTCTGTATAAATAGGCCAGGGCGTATGGCCAGTAGTGACTCATTTATTCCCTTAAGGCAGCTAACCTGGCTAACTAGTATCCTGCTTTAGCCTCCTTCAAATATTAGAGTATGTCTCAGTATGTCTGCTTCTTCCAACTGCTGGGTAGTGACTGCCCATGAGAAAATGCTCCAACCACTTTTCCACACTGCTGCTAAAGGGGGGGTATACAAGGAAAAGGGAGGGGAGGGGGTGTGACACACACACATATGACCCCACCCCACACATCATTCCCTGCGCGGTCTCTACTTGAATAAAACACTTTACTTTTAAAAATTCTTCTGATTAAACAATGGGGGTTAGATAAATACTGATTATTTCTTTGTCAAGGGCAGCTCTTCTGCTGTAAATTACGTGAGACTCAGACTGACTGAACAAAGGGAAATGAGGTAGATTAATCAGAGAAGGAGAGTCTCTGGGCGTGGAAATTCTTATGGTAAGTTAATGGCAGCGAGCGACCACTCTTAATCGTACATCTGGTGTTCGTACTCTCTCTCTCTCTCTCTCTCTCTCTCTCTCTCTCTCTCTCTCTCTCTCTCTCTCTCTCTCTCTCTCTCTCTCTCTCTCTCTCTCTCTCTCTTGTTTATTATCATTCTTTCTTGTTTTTTGCCTTACATTGTGTTATCTCACTCTCCATTATAATATATATATATATATATATATATATATATATATATATATATATATATATATATATATATATATATATATATATATTTTTTTTTTTTTTTTTTTTTTCTCCCTTCTTCAGGAGGGACACTGGCCAAGGGCAACAAAAATCCAATAAGAAAAGCCCACTGAGATGCCAGTCCCATTTGATGGCTCATAAGACACATGGGCTCATAAGATGCACCCAGTTTTGGCAGACATTGAAATGAAAAAAAAGATAAATGAGCGGATTTAAGCTCTGAATATGAAGTGAAGGATTTCACCTGACATCTGAAGACTCGCATGCATTTACATCATATTAGATCCCAATATTTTGCATATAAAAATTTTAATATTTGCTAGCAGCCTACATACCAGCCCTGTTGTGTGATGTAAACATGTACCTGGCATATGGCGTTGGCAGTGACTGTGAGAGACTACAGGTTTAATAAAGTTTGTTCATAAGAATGTTAATAGATAGGTGCAATTTTAATTGTATGAAAGTGTGTCTTACCTCAAGGAGTAATGGCATCACACTATAAAGAATGCAGTGAAGCTTTGTTTTTTTTTTTTTTTTATATGTAGGAAGGACACTGGCCAAGGACAACAAAAATTCAATAAAAAAAAATGCCCACTGAAATGCCAGTCCCATACAAGGGTCAAAGCAGTAGTCAAAGATTGATGAATAAGTGTCTTGAAACCTCCCTCTTGAAGGAATTCAAGTCATAGGAAAGTGGAAATACAGAAGCAGGCAGGGAGTTCCAGAGTTTATCAGAGAAAGGGATGAATGATTGAGAATACTGGTTAACTCTTGTGTTAGAGAGGTGGACAGAATAGGGGTGAGAGAGAAGAAAGTCTTGTGCAGCGAAGCCGCGGGAGGAGGGGAGGCATGCAGTTAGCAAGATCAGAAGAGCAGTTAGCATGAAAATAGCGGTAAAAGACAGCTAGATATGCAACATTGCGGCGGTGAGAGAGAGGCTGAAGACAGTCAGTTAGAGGAGAGGAATCGATGAGACAAAAAGCTTTTGATTCCACCCTGTCTAGAAGAGCAGTATGAGTGGAATGCCCCCAGACATGCGAAGCATACTCCATACATGGACGGATAAGGCCCTTGTACAGAGTTAGCAGCTGGGGGGGGTGAGAAAAACTGGCGGAGACGTCTCAGAACACTTAACTTCATAGAAGCTGTTTTAGCTAGAGATGAGATGTGAAGTTTCCAGTTCAGATTATAATTAAAGGACAGACCAAGGATGTTCAGTGTAGAAGAGGGGGACAGTTGAGTGTCATTGAAGAAGAGGGGATAGTTGTCTGGAAGGTTGTATTGAGTTGATAGATGGAGGAATTGAGTTTTTGAGGCATTGAACAATACCAAGTTTGCTCTGCCCCAATCAGAATTTTAGAAAGATCAGAAGTCAAGTGTTCTGTGGCTTCCCTGCATGAAATGTTTACCTCCTGAAGGGTTGGATGTCTATGAAAAGACGTGGAAAAGTGCAGGTTGGTATCATCATCGTAGGAGTGGATAGGACAAGAAGTTTGGTTTAGAAGATCATTAATGAATAATAAGAAGAGAGTGGGTGACAGGACAGAACCCTGAGGAACACCACTGTTAAAAGATTCAGGAGAAGAACAGTGACTGTCTACCACAGCAGCAATAGAACAGTCAGAAAGGAAACTTGAGATGAAGTTACAGAGAGAAGGATAGAAGCCGTAGGAGGGTAGTTTGGAAATCAAAGCTTTGTGCCAGACTCTGTCAGAAGCTTTTGATATGTTCAAGGCAACAGCAAAAGTTTCACCAAAATCTCTAAAAGAGGATGACCAAGACTCAGTAAGGAAAGCCAGAAGATCACCAGTAGAGCGGCCTTGACGGAACCCGTACTGGCGATCAGATAGAAGGTTGTGAAGTGATAGATGTTTAAGAATCTTCCTGTTGAGGATAGATTCAAAAACTTTAGATAGGCAGGAAATTAAAGCAATAGGACGGTAGTTTGAGGGATTAGAATGGTCACCCTTTTTAGGAACAGGTTGAATGTAGGCAAACTTCCAGCAAGAAGGAAAAGTAGATGTTGAGAAACAGAGCTGAAAGAGTTTGACTAGGCAAGGTGCAAGCATGGAGGCACAGTTTCAGAGAACAATAGGAGGGATCCCATCAGGTTCATAAGCCTTCGGAGGGTTTATGCCAGCGAGGGCATGGTAAACATCATTGTGAAGAATTTTAATAGGTGGCATGAAGTAGTCAGAGGGTGGAGGAGAGGGAGGAACAAGCCCAGAATTGTCCAAGGTAGAGTTTTTAGCAAAGGTTTGAGCGAAGAGTTCAGCTTTAGAAATAGATGTGATAGCAGTGGTGCCATCTGGTTGAAATAGAGGAGGGAAAGAAGAAGAAGCAAAGTTATTGGAGATATTTTTGGCTAGATGCCAGAAGTCACGAGGGGAGTTAGATCTTGAAAGGTTTTGACACTTTCTGTTAATGAAGGAGTTTTTGGCTAGTTGGAGAACAGACTTGGCATGGTTCCGGGCAGAAATATAAAGTGCATGAGATTCTGGTGATGGAAGGCTTAAATGAAAAGGAGAGGGAAGAACTGAGGGGGAAAGTAAAGGCAAAAAACGAGTAGAGGACGGAAGAGCAGAAGGAAATATTCTACTGGAGTAGCAGAGGCGTTAAAAATTGGAGTGGAAAATATATAAGGCAAAAAGAGATAATTCATAGTGACTTACCATCCATGAAGGTGAGGAAGTGGTACTTGAACAGGAGGGAGAACAAAATTATAAGAATTGCCTTTGCTTATCTAGATGAAGAAATGATGAGGAAAATAATCACTACAATGATATGTCCAAGATTAGAATATGCAGTGGTAATTTGGTCACCACATGAGAAAAAGCACATAAGAAAGTTGGAAGGCAAGATGAGGAGAGACTAGCAAGGATGCAACTCCCAACCTTGGAAAGGAGATGAGAGAGAGGTGACATGATTACAATTTACAGATTACTGATTGGGATGGAAAAATTAGATAGGGAAGATCTATTTGTAATGAACAAAAGAGAAACAAGGGGACATGGAAGAATATTAGAAGGATCCACCTGCAGAAGGGACATAAAGAAGTTTAGCTTCACTCATAGAAGCATTCAGGCATGGAATGGACTGGAAGGGGAAGTGGTGTGCACTAGAAATATTCATGACTTTAATGTCACAACTAGGTAATTACAAGTAAACACACACACACACACACACACACACACACACACACACAGAGAAGGATAGAGAATGAGAATAGTAAATTTTATTGGAGGATATTAGATATGATACTGAGGAAATAGTATATTTGGGAGAGGGTACAAGAAATGAAAGAACCACAGCAGCAGGCAGAGGAATTACAAGTGGTGGGAAGAGTAGTATATTAAGAGTAATGTATACAAACATAGACAGGTTACTTTCAGTAAGAGATTACCTATAGGAAAGTAGACCAGATGTGTTGTCCTTAACCAAGACAAAGTTAAAAGAGAAAGTCCATGTAAGCTTTAAGGAAGAGGGATATAATTATTGGAGGAGATATAGAAAGGGAAAAGGAGGAGATGGAGTACTGATGATGGTTCAAGATGATGTACATGTGGAAGAAGTGCAATATGGAGAAAATCATAGGCATAACAATCAGGACCAGTAGGAGAGAAAGGAGAAGGATCATATTAATGTATGTGCCACCAAAGACTAATACATGGAGGCTGGAGAAACACAAGGAAATGCTAAAGGAATTGTTGAAGTGCCTAGACAACATGATAAGGAAGGACAGTAAAATACTACTAATGAGGAAACTTTGACTGCAAAAATGTAAGCTGGGAGGAGATGGAAGTTAATGGAAATGCTTGACTGTGGAGTGAAGAAATGCTACAGTTAGCCATGGTGAATACAATGGACTAATGGATGGAGGAATTTACATGATATGGAGGGGAGGAGGAACCATCTATGCTAGACCTGGAGTACACAAAAAACTGGAGCCCCGTCCAACCATGAAATACTTAAGCCCAATGGGAAAAATTGACCATGTGGTGTTAGAAGTGGTACTGCAAGATTGGGAGGTTCTAGCATGTAGGGAGGATTATAAAAATGGGAGATTAAATCACACAAAGACAAATTTTGCAGAGTTAAGAAAATTCTTTGGGAGTATTAATTGGAAGGGACTTATGGAAGGTAAGACAGTGCAAGAGAAATATGAAACATACCTGAAGAAGTACAATGAGGGTGTGCAGAAGTATGTACCTGTATATAAAGTAAGGAGGAGCAAACATATTTGTTATAATGTCAGATGTACAGAAGCTAAGAAGGGAAAGGAGATAGCTTGGAAGAAACTGAAGAAGCAAATAAATGAAAATAATAGAGAGCAATATAAGGAGGCAAGGAATGAGTATGTTAGAATAAGAAGAGAGGAGGAGAAACAATTTGTAAAGGATGTGGTAATGAAGTGTGAAGGAACCCAAGCTTTTTTTAGAGGTATATCAATGGAAAGGTGATAAGCAGAGAGACCAATGATGAGATAGTAAAGGGAGAAAGGATATATCAGACAGAGATGAGTGAACTTATGAATGAAAGTTTCAGGTCTGTGTTCAATGTAGAAGCAGATTTTACAGAAGTGCGGCAGGGGGTGTTACAGGAAGTATTGGTGCAAAAACATGAAATTGGCAAATTGTTAGAGAATTTGGATGTCAGAAAAGCATTCGGGCCTGATGGAGTGTCAGGTTGGACACTAAAGGAATGTAGAGAACAAATGGTGGAACCAATTTGGGATGTGATACACTGATACAGGGAAGAGTACTGAGAGAGTGGAAGAGAGCAAATATAATGCCAGTACACAAAAGAGAAAAGAGGACTGAGCCACTAAATTATAGACTGGTGTTGCTAACTAGTGTTGTGGGCAAGATCTGTGAAATAGTGATCAAGGAAAAGTGGGTGAAATATTTGGAAAAGAATGAAGTTATAACAAACAACAAATTTGGTTTCAGAAAAGGAATGTCATGTGTGACAAATTTACAGAGTTTCTATACAAGAATAATAGATGAAGTGCTAAATAGAGATGGGTGGGTAGATGTAGTGTATTTGAACATCAAAAAAAGCTTTTGATAAAGTTCCACATAAAAGACCATTGTCGAAGATGGAACATATAAGAGGACTGAGAGGGACAGTGCTAAAATGGATGAGAGACTACCTACTTTAAGGATAGAGAAATGAGAAGTGTGACTAGGGACACCTGTTCAAGTTGGAGTAATGTAACAAGCAGAGTACCACAGGGGTCAGTGTTAACACCCATTATGTTCCAGATATACATCAATGATGTGCAGGAAGGTTTGACCAGTTATATTAATCTGTTTGTTGATGATGCAAAATTGTTAAGAGTAATAAAGAGCCATGTTGATTGTATGGAGTTGCAAAGAGATATTGACAAGATTTATGGGTGGAACAAGAGGTGGAAATTGGAATTCAATGCTAAGAAATGCCATGTGATGGAAATGGGAAATAGTAAAAGAAGACCTGCATGGTATTATAAAATGGGGAGGAAGTAATAATGAAGAGCAAGGAGGAGAAAGACCTAGGAGTGGTTATTCAAGATACCCTGACCCCAGAATGGCATATAAGTGAGATATTTTGCTCAATGTACAGGATGTTAACAAATATTAGGTGACATTTCATTACATGGATAAGACTATGATGAAAAAAATTATAGTCACTATTCTACGTCCCAGGTTGAAATATGCAGCGTATGAAGAAAGATATAAAGAAGTTGGAAAGAATTCAGGGGGGTAGCTACAAGGATAGTAACAGTTGATACCAGAGCTGAAAGACCTAACATACGAAGAGAGGTTGAAGGAAATGGGACTGCCAACTTTGCAAGTTAGAAGAGAAAGAGGAGATCTAACAATGATGTATAAAATAACCACATTGAGAAGATAGACAAGCAGGACCTGGTGTTGTTGAAAGAAGATAAAGCTGGATGGATTAAAGGGTACTCAAAGAAGATTGGAAAGAGTCAGTGTTTTAGGGACATCAAGAAGTACAGTTTTCCACATAGAACTGTGAATATTTGGAAAGGTTTAAATGAGGAGGTTGTTACAGCACCAAACATGTATAAATTTAAGGAAATGCTGGATAAACATAGATATGGAGACAGGACACTATGAGCCATGCTCGAACCCTGTATTATACAACTAGTTAGATGCAGAGTTTTAGATACTGTAGCACTGCACCTCCACAGCACTACTTCATGCTGGATGTAAGAACAAAAGACACACACACGCATGTACACATAGTTTTAAATGTGTTGGCACTGTGCCATTGCAGTGCTGCATTACACTGGATGTGAGGACAAAACACACACACACACACACACACACACTATTCTGACCATGCAGCCAGATATGAATAAGTATTTTCAGTAGCCAGAGTTTTGCAATCCTTAAGGTTAGTGCTATGTATTTGGAAGAAGGCAAGCATGAAACTTGAGAGAGTACTGTATAATCTTAAAACTACATCTGCTGCTCTATTACTTTGTCTCTTAATAATAAAATCAAACACTCTGCTTGCTTTGTTATAAACACTAATATGTTGCTTTCAACACTGGAGGTCAAGGAATATTATCACTCCTAAATCTCTTTTGAAACTGATCTAGCTATGCTCAAGTCCTCAAGGTATGGATATTTCAGGTGTTTTTTCTATCTATATGGAGAGTACTACACTTACTGGTGTTGAATTCCATTAGTCATTTTTCTGACCTCTCATATGTTTTGTTTAAGGCCCTCTATAATACACGTTCTTCCATCACTGGTCAGCTCTGCTCTGTGTGGTAAAGCAAAATGTATGACAAGGACTATCTACTATTAGACACAAAAATTATACCCTAGAGGCACAGATTTTGGGGGGACAGCAGAAGGCAGGAATTTCTGCCACCCAAAGCTCTCCACAACAGGAATTCCCATCACCCAAAGCACTTGGGTTAATCCAGGATAATACTTTATTGCTTATTTAAAAGTAATCTTGCTCATTGATCTTTTGGATGTGGTTATGAGGGTGAATATGATATGGGTGCTTTGTTTCAGGTACTCCAACGTGAGATATAGACATTAACACTTATTAATATATTGTTACTCATTTATTCACTATTTATTCACTTATTTTTGTGTATATTGATTCAAATTTTTCATTATTTCCAACAAAGACTTCAACATCTGCATTATTTACCTTCCTCACAGGTTGATGGAACCTACAACCACTTGATTCATTCAGTCAAGTTTCCTAAGTTTCCCATCAAATATGCCAAGTTCCTTTGTGATGGTGGAAAGTTTGTGGTTGGTTCCAGCCAGTACAACCATTTTTATATGTATGACCTGGAAGCAGCACAAGAAACTAAGATTCCCTCCAACTTAGGAAGAGATGGCCACAACATGAAGGTACATGTGTCTTACTTTGTTGTGTTTTTTTATTATGCCTTTTTTCCCTCTTCTATATTTTCATTCCTATGATAAGACAAGGCATTTTGGTCATGCAGATACCTTGTCTCAGCTGCTCCACCCTTAACAACAGGAATAGAGCATAGTGCATAAATGTTGTAGAGATCTAAAGCCATAAGTGAATGAGGTAAAATGTGTGAGATATTTTACAGTTTAAAAATGATGAATAGGAGATAATATAATTTCATTCCTTAAATTCATGCTGGAGTGGCTGATATCTTTTTATAAGGGAGTGCTTGAAATTCTCTGAAATCACTTGTACAAATTTAAACTTTGATAATATATATATATATATATATATATATATATATATATATATATATATATATATATATATATATATATATATATATATATATATATATATATATATATATATATATATATATATATATATATATATATATATATATATATATATATATATATATATATATATATATATATATATATATATATATATATATATATATATAAATTATCAAAGTTTAAATTTGTACAAGTGATTTCAGAGAATTTCAAGCACTCCCTTATAAATATATATATATATATATATATATATATATATATATATATATATATATATATATATATATATATATATATATATATATATATATATATATATATATATATATATATATATATATATATATATATATATATATATATATATATATATATATATATATATATATATATATATATATATATATATATATATATAATTGTCTTTTACATGTTTCTAGGCCATAAAAACAATAATATTGATGTGTTCTTGCAAATTATAACTCAATTGACATAATACATGCATAGCTGCCTTATTCATAAACACATGTTACCTGTAACTGGCTGTGTGGCAAACTCTCAATTATTATAATTAAAATAATTGGCTGTCACATCAGTGCAACTCAAGGCAGCAAAGCAAGAGCTGATAATTGTTTTGGAATACCTGTGAATGCTTTGGCTGTGCCAAACTTTGCTCACTGGTGGGTTGCATCACATATACAAAAATACATTGCAGATGTGACCCACCGGTGGGCATGCTTTTTTTTTTTTTTTTTTTTTTTTTTTTACATTCTTTACAGCTAAGCAAGGCAGTTGATGGTGTGGTTGGTACATGATACTTTGAAGGAATTGAAATGGAGGTACTTTGATAGGACTCAATGTAGAGCAAGAACTAGCAATTGCTAACACATGATTCAGTAAGAAAGCAATTCATAAGTTTACATGGCAGAGGCAAGATTATGGAAAGGTGGCAGACAAGGCACTGATGGACTATGTGGTGATCCCAAGGAGAAAGATTGGTTGCTTGTTGGATGTGAGAGTGTTGAGAGGGGATAAAAGAGGTATGTCAGACCACTTCTTGGTTGAGAGTATGCAGAGAGTGTGTGGGAGATGGAGTATGGTGAGACACAGAGAAGAGGAATGTTTTGAAAGTGAAGGATCTGATTCCACCCTGTCTAGAAGAGCGGTATGAGTAGAACACCCCAGACATGTGAAGCATACTCCATACATGGAGTAAGGCCCTTGTACAGAGTTAGCAGCTGGGGAAGTGAAAAAAAACTGATGGAAATGCCTCAGAATGCCTAACTTCATAGAAGCTGTTTTAGCTAGAGATGAGATGTGAAGTTTCCAGTTCAGATTATAAGTAAAGGACAGATGAAGGATGTTTAGTGCAGAAGATGGGGACAGTTGTCATTGAAGAAGGGATAGTTGTCTGGAAGGTTGTGTTGAGTTGATATATGGAGGAATTGAGTTTTTGAGGCATTGAACAATACCAAGTTTGCCCTGCCCCAATCAGAGATTTTAGAGAGATCAGAAGTCAGGCATTCTGTGGCTTCCCTTCATGAACTGTTTACTTCCTGAAGGGTTGGATGTCTATGAAAAGATGTGGAAAAGTGCAGGGTAGTATCATCAGCATAGGAGAAGATAGGACAAAAAGTTTGGTTTCGAAGATCATTAATGAATAATAGGAAGAGAGCGGGTGACAGGACAGAACCCTGAGGAACACCACTGTTAATAGATTTAGAAGAACAGTGACTGTCTACCACAGCAACAATAGAGCGGTCAGAAAAGAAACTTGAGATGAAGTTACAGAGAGAAGGATAGAAGCTGTAGGAGGGTAATTTGGAAATCAATGCTTTGTGCCAGACTATCAAAAGCTTTTGATATGTCTAAGGCAACAGCAAAAGTTTCACCAAAATCTCTAAAAGAGGATGATCAAGACTCAGTAAGGAAAGCCAGATCACCAGTACAACAGCCTTGATGGAACCCCTACTAGTGATCAGATAGAAGGTTGTGAAGTGATAGATGTTTAAGAATCTTCCTGTTGAGGATAGATTAAAAAAACTTTAGATAGGCGGGAATTTAAAGTAATAGGACGGTAGTTTGAGGGATTAGAATGGTCACCCTCTTTAGGAACAGGTTGAATGTAAGCAAACTTCCAGCAAGAAGGAAAGGTAGATGTTGACAGACAGTTGAAAGAGTTTGACTAAGTAAGGTGCAAGCACGGAGGCACAGTTTCAGAGAACAATAGGAGGGACCCCATCAGGTCCATAAGCCTTCCGAGGGTTTAGGTCATTGAGGGTGTGGAAAACATTGTGGTGATGAAATTGGCTAAAGACCATCAATTATAGAAGAGTTTATAAGACGAAAATTCTTTTGATTTTACCTTGTCTAGAAGAGCAGTGTGAGTGGAACCCTTCCATACATGTGAAGCATTCTCCATACATGGATAGATAAGGCCCCTGGGGGTAAGAAAAACTGGTAGGGACAACTCAGAATGTCTAAATTCATAGAAGCCGCTAAAGATGAGATGTTAAGTTTCTAGTTCACATTATTAATAAAGGGCTGATTGAGGATGTTCATTGTAGGAGAGGACAGTTGAGTGTCATTGAAGAAGAGGGGAAAGTTATCTGGAAGGTTGTGTTGAGTTGATAGATGGAGGAATTGAGTTTGTTATTACTCATACTACTACACAGAATTATTAATTATTGCTAATACCCTCATCCTTACAGCAAATTTACACATCTAACAGCTACGAGAAATAGGAATGTTACCCTTCTTGTTTTCTTTTCTGTCTTCATTCTCCTCTTTGCTGTCACGGGAACTACACGTCCATCTAGCAGCTATGTCATTTTGAATCAGCTGAGTTTCTACTTCAGGTCATGTTGTTGCATGCAGCATTGTAAGGTGATGTAGAAAGAAGAATAAAGAAAGAAGGATGAGAAGTAAGAATGAATGAAGGAGAGAGAGAGAGAGAGAGAGAGAGAGAGAGAGAGAGAGAGAGAGAGAGAGAGAGAGAGAGAGAGAGAGAGAGAGAGAGAGAGATGAGAAGAAAGACAGGCTGGGATGAGAATTTGACATGTCTTTGGTTCGTAGCCTAGCCCATAGCTCTTAGTGCAACATTTACCTGTGCATATGTCTCTTGTATTCCCCACTTCATTTTCCTTACTTCCTGTTGTTCATTCAATTTGAGTCTCACCCAGCATTTAGTAGAAGAGTTGCTCTTGATGATAAAGTAATCAGTACTCATCCAGGCCATGTAGTTTAGTCACCAGAATTTTCAGAAGAAAAGTGTTTTGTTCATGTAAGCCAGTGGTGGGTGAGGTGACATAGCAGACAGTATATGTGTGTCTGGAGGATACTGGGAAGACTTTACAATTAGATGGGCCAGTTGCTTTAAGGGAATACTTGAGTAATTACCAGCCATATGCCCCAGCCTATATGAATAGTATAGGAGTCTCCATATCAGTTTGCCTGGGAGTGTAGTTAATTGTAATGCATTTCACGTCAGGTACGTAACTCCTCATATGCATGTGTGTGCAAGCTGAGCTTTGTTACAGTGAGAGGTGAATTACCCTCCTGTTCATCTGTGGGCACTTGTCAGTATTCATGGGACTTTGTCTGTATGTGTTTTGTTAAATGCTACTGCTGGTTTAGGCTCCTGGAGGATGCTTCCCTGCAGAAAAGTTAACTACCATGTAATGAAACTTTACTACCTCCTCAGGCCCTGTTGGGGGGTCAACTGTCCAGGAGGCAGTAAACAATACTTGATGAGAGATATAACAGTTTGTTGGACAGTGGGTGCAATTTGTTACTGAGGACAGTAGTCCAATGGGGTTGTATATCTTGACCCTGTATGTGGTTGTCATTTGTTGTGATTGTTTCTTCCTAAAGCGTGGCTGACGATTCTTACCCAGCTGTTGGAATTGGCTGTTGTATTATTTCCTTGTCTGTGGATGGGATAAACAGACTCATTAGTGTGACCTGGTATTATGATTAGTCATGTAGAGAGTGCAGGAGTCATAAGGGACCCTGTACACCCGTATTTGAGCCCTGCACTGTATCCACATAGAAGGTGGCTCAGGGAAGTTAGCCCAGTTGTGGCAGCTGTGCGAGGGGCTGGATATTGTCATTGTGACAGTGTGCTTCCTTTGTTAGTATGGCCCGTATATGTTGTGAGTGTTTGAAGTCCCTCCAGTCTGTGGATGTAGGTTCACATCTGGAATGTTTGTCATGTAATGGCAACTTTTAATTGTGAAGAGATAAGTTGGGAGGAGTGGAGTACAAGAGGAGGAGAAAATTCATGGGGAGATAAAGTTCTGAAGTTGGCAAAGAATAATATTATTATGGATCAAGGAAAGCACTAGATACAGAGAAGGAAAGGAGCCATCAAGACTCAATTTGGTATTATCAAGAGAGGCAGATATTGTTGAAGATAATGAATATGATTGTCCAATAGGAAAAAGTGATTATGTGATGATAAGGTTTCATATTTAAGAAAAGGAAGTGGAAAATAGATGGGAAGATTATAGGAATGAAAGATTTAACTATGTAAAGAATAATTTTGAACAAATGCGGAGATACTTTGGTGAGACAGACCAGAGTGCCTTTACTACAGCAGAAAGCATGTAAAAGAAGTGGGAAGCATCCATCAATATATATGAGAAGGGAATGAAAGGTTGTGTACCAAAAGTAAATGCAAAGAGAAGATATAACAAAGACAATAGATGTGAAGTTGTGAGGGAGGAGAGGGAGAAGGCATGGAATACAAGGACAAGAAGTACACAGGAGCTGTTGCAAAACTACACCACTGCAAGAAATGAGTATGTAAAGGTTATAAGAGAAGAAAGGGAAAGTTATGGGAAGGATGTCATGGACAGATCCAAGGAGGAACCAAAATTATTCTTCAGATATGTTAATAGCAAAGTGAAAAATAGATAAGGAATAAATAGGTTGAAGGTGAATGGTCAAATGTGTGAGTATCCAACTAAAATGGCAGAGATAATGAATAAGAGCTTTCAGTCAGTATCCACAACAGAAGACATTTGTAGTGAAATGAGTGAAGAAACAGGTCTAGGGAAAATCCAAGTGTCCAAGGAAGATGCATAGAGACAGTAGGAGGGACTAGATGTTAGAAAGGCTCTTGGACCTAATGGATTGTCAGGATGGTTATTGAAAGAATGCAATCAGCAGTTGACATGGGTGGTTCACATTATTTTTCAGAGCCCTCCTTGAATGGAAGAGAGCAAACATAATTCCAATCTATAAAGGTGGTAACAAAGAAGACATACTGAACTACAGACCAGTGTCTCTAACAAGTGTGGTATGTAAGATCTGTGAAAGATTAGTGAAAGAGAAATGGATGCAGTACCTAGAAGAAAATGAAGTGATGATAGAGCAACAATTTGGATTTAGAAGAGGGAGATTGTGTGTTACATACTTGCTGAGTGCTGGGCATAATGCAAGAAAGAAATGGATGGGCAGACTTTGTATATTTAGACCTGAAGAAAACCTTTGATAAGTGGTACACAGGAGATTGCTGTGGAAGTTAGAGCATGATGGTGGTCTGAGAGGTAGACTGCAGAGATGGATGGAGAATTTCTTAACTGACAGAGGGATGAGAATAGTGGTAAAAGATAGGGAGTCATCATGGAGGAAAGTTAAAGATGAAGTATTCTAAGGTTCAGTACTAGCACCAGTCATGTTTGCAGTCTATATAAATGATATGACAGAGATTGTCAATAGCTACATGAGCCTTTTTGTGGATAATGGCAAGTTACTGAAGAAGAATTGAGTGGCAAAAATTGTGGAATGTTGCAGGAGCATCTGAACAAGATATCGGAGTGGAGCCATAGATGGGAAATGGAACTTAAGCTAAAGAAATGTATAGTAACGGAGTTTTGAAAGAGTGTTTGGAGAGTAAAAGGAAATTACGTGTTGAATGATGAGAGATTGAGTAGAGCAGAAGAGGAAAAGTGAATGGAAATTTGACCCCGGAGAGACACATTAGCAAAATTACAGGAGGAACCTATAACTTGTTGAGAAGAATAAGGCTGGCTTTTGCATATGTGAATGAAATAATCAAGATTAGATTCACTGATTAGACCTAGACTGGAATATGCAGCTGTAGTGTGGTCACCCTACAAGAAAAAGGATATAAGGGAGTTAGAGTTCAGAAAGCAGCAACAACAAGTATGTATCAGGAACTTGTCATATAAAGAGAGATTGATAGGGTTACACGTACCAGCGTTAGAAAAAAGGAGAGGAAGGGGAGACTTGATTGCAATATATAAAGCATATGAGAAAGTGAAGGACTGGGGTTACTTGATGGTTTGGGATACATGAGATACTAGAGGACATGGAAAGAGACTGAAGAAGAGTTCATGTAGAAGAGATGTCAAAAAGTATGGTCTCCCATATAGAAGTATTGATGTAATGGACAGTCTGGATGAGGGGATAGTAAATGCAAAAAAGTATACATGGATTCAAGGCTAAGTTGAATATTAAAAGATATGGAGATGGGACAGCACAAGCCCATAAATACCTTACTGTTCCCATCAAGCAAAAATAGGTAAACACACACACACACACACACACAATAATTGCAGATATGGAAACAGGACAAATAGCCTTAGCTCAGACCCTGTACAATACAACAGCAGCAGCAACAGCAGCAGCAACAACACTGTCTTATTACATTTATGTTATTTTTTCTCAAAAATTTTCATTTACTTTTCACCCTGATATGAAAGCAAGCATCTCACCCAGCCATAGTGGACAGGGAGAGGGTGTGTACATAATTTCTTCCATGACTAATTTTTTTTCCTGAGGTTATTCAGCAAAACTGATCAGTCTAAAGAATATGACACCATTTTTCCCATTGATCTTATGGACATGAATTTCCAAATAGATGCCTCACATTTATTAAGCATTGATGATCTTATGGACATGAATTTCCAAATAGATGCCTCACATTTATTAAGCATTGACTGTGTACTTGTGGTTACCACTTTTCTCTTGAATACCACATGCACATCTTGATTTATGCAAGTTTTTGTAAGTCAGATTTGAAATAATGCAAATTTGGATCAATAAGAAAAAATTGAGTTATACAAATAATGAGATTATACACTAAATGATAATGACCTTTGATTTGTCCTTCAGTCATTCATAGTTCAGGGTAACTCTTAGAGATTCATGCAAAAGAAGCAGCTTGTAAAATTTCCATTAATTTATATATAATTATAAAGATATGAAATAAATATGCATGGTTAAAAAAAAAAATATTGTGCACCTGTGGGTTGGGTGGGCATCAGGTTTAGTTGCTCTTGAGTCAAACACCCATGCATTAACCTCTTGTAAGCCAAGCAGTTCTTACTGCTTTAATGGGATGAATGTCCTGTTCTACCAGTAGGAACTGAATGCACAGGCTCTTAGACTGTGACAGGAGCAGTTCTTGGTTTCACGTTTCATGTAAAGGACTCTGCTTCACATCACAAGTGGTCAAGTATTTGTTTACATTCAGAACATTGTGATTTTTCTTTTTACAATACACTCACAACAGAGCCTTAGGTATTAACATTACTCCACACCAGAATATATACACTGTACAAAGTATGCAAAATTCACTGTACCACTTATGAAACTGACCTCATGTAAATTGTGAGGTGAGTGTATCAAAATCTTTAAAATTTATGCTCATAATTCTCCATATACCCACTGTTTACTTTCCACCATGATTCACTAGAATGCTATCCTTTGTTTAGTGTATGTACACTGTATACATAAAGTATTCTAATTGTTTTCACTTTTGCAGAATGTTCTTGTTTCTCCTGATGGGGAGTTGCTGGTTTTCATAGGTAAGAATGGCCAGCTTCATCTCTTTGATGCTGACTGCCTGTCTCTTGTGGACACACTGTATGCATCAGGGGATGTGACCTCAGCAGCTTTCAATTCTGATGGGTCTCGACTATACACACATACTAGTAAGTCATTACTGTTATTTTTCATGATGTACACTCAGCACCAAATGACTTTAGAACTCCTGCTGACATGTCATATTCCATAAACTGGCAACTCACTCCTTTTCAGTCTATAAAATCAGCTGGGAGAAAATAACTTCATAGCAGCTTATGTTAGCCCCACGTGTTTTTTAAAGCATAGAATAATGGATTCAGTGTTTGACATCTTTATATACGGAAGAGTTATCTTTTGTGACTGCTCATTGCTTTGGCTTACAAAGCAGTTGTGTTTGCTTTAAACATAGTGTTCTACTGAATTGCAGTGTGATGCCTGGAAAATATATAGGCCTTGATGACAGCATGAGTTACATAAAAATGGTGAAAGAAAGAAATAGAAAAATAAGTTGTATAAGTGATGCCATTGAAAAGACTATGAGTTCATTGGTAAATAAAGGGCACAGTGATGTGGTGATGTGCCTCACTACAAACATGGTGATGTACCACTTCAAAATGTTGTTCTTTAAATTGTTTTGCTGTAAGCTGAGGATTTACCTTTAACTGTCTTTTGATAACATGTAAGGTGTTGTCAAATGTTTTGGGGTGGTCCACCACCATGTTTGTGGTGAGGCACATCCTTGCATCCCTCATCAAGACTGCTCTTTTCTTTTATTAATATACTGTAGACTCAAAATTTAAAATCACTTTTGCCATGGTACTACTGAAATAGGAGAGGAATTGTATGACTTTTATGGGTTATTTGAATGGTGTTGGAATGATTTATGATCAATTGAAATTATCTATATAGCTCCCATTTTAAATTTGTCATGATTCATACCCTATTTATGATGAGGAATAAGATGACTAAATTATTTTGTATTCTCATGTTAAATTAGGTATTGGATTGTATCCTTAATTATAAATATATTGGAAATAACTTATCAGCCATTATCTTTTTATATATATTTTTATCATAATGAGTTTCATAATCAGCTATATCTTGACCAACAGCTGAGGGAGATGTGTACATCTGGGACATGCATGCTAGAGCCTGCATTCATCGTTTTTATGATGACGGCTGCATTGGTGGTACAAGCATTGCTGTGTCTCCAAATAACTTGTACCTGGCATGTGGATCTTCATCGGGGGTGGTCACTGTGTATGACCTGGCAAATGTGATGAGTCGCTCACCATCCCCAGTCAAGATGCTGACCCGGCTACGTACTACTGTCTCAGCACTTGCTTTCAACTCCTCCTCGGAAATCCTAGCTGCTGCCTCAGATCAAGTGGAGAATGCCATCAAACTTGTGAGTAGAAAGATATGTGACTGAAGATTTCTTTAAGGGTATTATTAATATATGTTTACTAAAGTTTCTGTTCAGGGAGTGGACTGGAAATGTCCCCAGGTCAGAGTGCTCTTCTGGTATTGATCCGCAGTTTCTTGACACTCCCCCTCACCTTTTTTCTTCTATTAACTTTTGCAGCACTCAGTCAGTGAAATATCATCTCTATAATAAACTACATTGCCTTTTTTTTTCATTGAAACACAAGTGCCTGAGGCAACTGACAGTAACCCCTTCTCTGTTCCCTCCTACTTTCTCTATCCTCCTTTTCAGTCCAAAACTGGATGTTGCATCTATGTGCACAGTGTGCACAAAAACAATTAGATGAGATAAATGAAAATTTAACCTCACTTTACCGTGCTGAGAAGAGTCGAGTGCCTACTAGGATGGTGCTAAGAAGGGAGATGGTTTATTGTTTGAAAGGAGAGTGAACATGGCAACACTGCTTGTGGGCAGTCGTGACTTTTTTTTTTTTTTTTTTTTTGAGAAGTAAACAAGGGTAGCGTGCGGTGTCATGACTCATTTTGACCCATACAAGTTTTAGCATGTAAGTCGTATTCCAGACAAAGGTTGTAAATGAAACAAATTTTTTCATGCCCAAACAGGGCATAGACCAAGTTGGACTTATTCCAAATATGCTGACATACCACTGTATATATATATATATATATATATATATATATATATATATATATATATATATATATATATATATATATATATATATATATATATATATATATATATATATATATATATATATATTAAAACATGTAGGTTGAGTCTGCATAATTTTCATTCAGTAAGATGCAAATACTTGAGAAGAACAAACATGTCCCTGCTTTGGCATTTCCCCAGAAATGGTGTTGCAAGCATCTGGTTAGTGAAGTGGTATTAGAATATAGTTGGCTTCTTTACTGTGTCTTAATTAATCACAAAACCTATAAACATTACACTCCCTTCCTGAGTTTTGCCCTTGTTTTCTTCCTAAGGTAGAGCGCTAACTTGAGGATCACGAAACTCGAGGTAGTGAAAACACTGAAAAAGCACTTATTCATTCTGGCCCATGAAGCTGATTTTTCTATTCCCTTTTCTCAAAATACAGTGTGTGTGTGTGTGTGTGTGTGTGTGTGTGTGTGTGTGTATGTGTGTGTGTGTGTGTGTGTGTGTGTGTGTGTGTGTGTGTGTGTGTGTGTGTGTGTGTGTGTGTGTCTCTCTCTCTCTCTCTCTCTCTCTCTCTCTCTCTCTCTCTCTCTCTCTCTCTCTCTCTCTCTCTCTCTCTCTCTCTCTCTCTCTCTCTCTCTCTCTCTCTCTCTCTCTCTCTCTCTCTCTCTCTCTCTCTCTCTCTCTCTCTCTCTCTCTCTCTCTCTCTCTCTCTCTCTCTCTCTCTCTCTCTCTCTCTCTCTCTCTCTCTCTCTCTCTCTCTCTCTCTCTCTCTCTCTCTCTCTCTCTCTCTCTCTCTCTCTCTCTCTCTCTCTCTCTCTCTCTCTCTCTCTCTCTCTCTCTCTCTCTCTCTCTCTCTCTCTCTCTCTCTCTCTCTCTCTCTCTCTCTCTCTCTCTCTCTCTCTCTCTCTCTCTCTCTCTCTCTCTCTCTCTCTCTCTCTCTCTCTCTCTCTCTCTCTCTCTCTCTCTCTCTCTCTCTCTCTCTCTCTCTCTCTCTCTCTCTCTCTCTCTCTCTCTCTCTCTCTCTCTCTCTCTCTCTCTCTCTCTCTCTCTCTCTCTCTCTCTCTCTCTCTCTCTCTCTCTCTCTCTCTCTCTCTCTCTCTCTCTCTCTCTCTCTCTCTCTCTCTCTCTCTCTCTCTCTCTCTCTCTCTCTCTCTCTCTCTCTCTCTCTCTCTCTCTCTCTCTCTCTCACAACTTCAGCAGGGTAGGCAGGAGTTTACTATATGCATATGCATGATGCCAACAGTAGGTAAATGTGAATACTTTTCAAAGCAGCATGAAACTTGGGATGGTAAGAATTTAGGACGAAGCATGATATTCAAGGGATCGTGAAACTTGGATAGTGCAAAACTCGGGAGGGTAGTGTAGTTTCTTTTTCCACGAGATCTTTACTCTTCCTCATCATTTTTACCTTGCTCTTTTCTTCACAAACTTTGGCAGCAGATTTGTTTACTTTTCTTGCTATATGTTCAATCATATCCATATCTACAAAAGAGAAAAATTTCCATTGGTTCTTGAGAATTCTTCAAAACTCCTACAGTAAATGGAAATCATTCTCTACTCTCAGTGGAATGACTCATCCATCCAACTGGAGCTTTGTTTTCATTGCCATCTCCTGTATCAGACAAACTTTTGTCTTGTTCCTCTACAATATCAAGTTCTGTATCATCATCATTTGATGTATCATCTAATACAATATCATCCATGAATTTGTCATCCCAGTCCTGGTTTAGAAAATAATCTAATTCCTCATAGTAATGTTCCTTCTGGTAGAGAACATGGTTATGTCTACAATATTCAGATATGAAGGGAAAGTTATATTACTGAGATTTGCAGGAGGCATAAAAGCCTACCCCATTGAAATATGGGAGCAGAGTGAGTGAACATTGCAACATCAGCTCATCAGCTGCTAGTAACAGCCACTTGAAAGTTTCCAGAAAGGGAGTTTTATAGGCTCTAGAGCACTCAAATACAAGGGATGATGTCTGGAGAATCATCTACAGTCAGCAACATTTGTGATTAGAACTTCCGCCAACGAGAGTGTTACATTGCACAAAACTGGCAACTTGGCCCTTCTTGGTCTGAAAAATCTGCCAGGAAAAAATAACTACATAGCAACTTAGGTTAGCCCTTCATATGTTTTTGAAAGCATAGAATAATGAATTCAGTGTTTAACATACTGGCACAAGAGAAAGTTATCTTTTGTGACCGCTCCTTGCTTTGGCTAACAAAACAGCTATGTTTGTTTTAAACAAAGTGTTCTGCTAAGGTGATGTGTGATGCCTGGAAAATATACAGGCCACAGTTACATAATATGAGTGTTAGGGTTTCTCCAGAATGGTGAAACAAATTGAAAAATATGCTGCATACCTATTGGCAATTAAAAGACTGTGAGTGTGTTGGTGAAGAAATGGAGTGGTGAGGGAAGCAAAGATGTGCCTCACTACAGACATGGTGGTGGGGTGCCCCAAAATGTTTTTTTTAGTTGTTTTTTTGTGAGCTGAGAATGTATCTTTAACTGTCTCTTGATACCATGTAAGGTGTTGTCAAACATTTTGCAGTGTCCCACCACTGTATTTGTGGTGAGGCACATCCTTGCATCCCTCATATGGTCTTTTCATTGTCAATAGTTATGCAGCATATTTTTCAATTTGTTTCACCATTCTAGTGAAACTCCAACACTCATACTATGTAATTGTAGCCTGTATATTTTCCAGGCATCACATATCACCTCAGTAGGACACTTTGTTTAAAACAAAAAACTGTTTTGTTAGCTGAAGCAAGGAGCGGTCACAAAAGATAACTTTCCCTAATGCCAATATGACAAACACTGAATCTATTACTCCATGCATTCATAAACATATGAGGGGCTAACCTAAGTTGCCACATAGTTATTTTCTCTCAGCAGATTTTTTTCTGACTGAGAAGGAGGCAAGTTGCTAGTTTGTACAATGTGACCCTCATGTCGGCAGGAGTTCTCATCACGAATGTTGCTGATTGTATATATGGTCTCACAACATTTTTTTTTGCTAAATTCTGGAGCAACAGTATATAATTCCACTGCCAGCTAAGGGTTAACTATTCAACTTCCAAAGTGGAGCATATCCTGACTTACTTTCCTTTTCCAGAGACTTTCTTTATTTGGAGACTTCAGTGTTCACCACCAGATTTGGTTTTCCTATCTTTACAGACCAACCTGGTGAACTAGTCTTTAACTTTACTATTCTCTACAATTAGTCCAGCACCCTACTCATATCCATGACTGTCTTGGAGATGTACCTAACATTCTTAACCTTTTCCTAACCTCTAAACCTTCTGCTTATGCTGTCACTTTGTCTTCTTCATTGGGGTCCTCCATTTGCAACCTCATATCAGTATCTTATCCTATTGTTCCAGTACCCCCTCAGGATCACCCAAAGTGGAGGGTGTCTGACATTTCACCTGTGCTAATTGGGGGAACCTGAGGAAGTATTATTCTGATTTTCCATAGAATGACTACTGGTTCTATGTTAGAGACCTATTTCTTTGTGTTGAGCACATAACAAAGATTATGCTGCCTACACAGAGAGGTGTAGTAGATGGAGCTTCTGATCCTGCCAAAGCAAAGCACGATGAACCAGTGTTCTGTTCTGTGCTCTGCCCCACTTTGTACTGTTGTCCCCTTTGAGCCCACTTTGTACTGTTGTCTCCTTTGAGCCCATGTATTGTTATAGGCAAGAAAATGGATTTAAGTGCACAGATGATTGCCCTAAAGGAATCTGGTCTGCAAACAAAGGTGGTCTCAGAAAATATCAGCATGTGTCTGAGGAGTGTCTGGTATTGGGTTAACAAGTTTCACCAGGAATGTCACCACACAATCTCTACCCACAAGAAGAGGCTTGGCAAAACCAAGAAGAAGAATTTGCTCCCAGGCTATTGCAAAACATAATTTAGTCTACTCATGTGTGACAGCAAGGAAAGTAAAAGAAAGCAACAGATACATATTTGATAAGTGTTCTGTGAGAACTGTTACTAGACACATTGCAGAGCTGGGATCTACTAGCATCCACTCCATGAAGAAGTCCTTTTTGACCATTAGGCAGAAGATGAATAGGATAATTTTTGCAGAAAATATATTGTTTGGGATACTGACAAGTGGCTAGGGATACTGTGGAGTGATATATCCATTTTATTGTCACAAACAATAAGGGAGGAGATTTTTACTGTCCCCTCAGTGACCTTCTTGATCCATGCTACATTCAAGCAACTGTTAAGAAGATTGGCAAGACAACTGGTTGTGCTTTGCTTGGCAGGCTTAGAAGCTCTTATTAGTATGCCACTCTGTGTAGGTGGCATAATGCAATGGTGCAATTTTAGGTCCCTTTTAAGGCTGAAGTAAAATTTGACACTGAATCTTGGTTTTTTTGACTAATTCACTGTTGAGCACCATACATTCTCTCTCTCTCTCTCTCTCTCTCTCTCTCTCTCTCTCTCTTTTCTTGACCTGAACCTTCCAAACCTTTGTTAAACTCAGCCTTTTCTTGTGTTATAAATGATATAGAGGTAGCTCACAAACTGTACTTGAGCCTTCCAACACCTGAAACTCACGCACTACTCATATAGCACACAGTCTAAGTCTTCTATCTTTACTTGATGAAATGTATGTCAGCCCTCAGTACCCTTAGAGGTCTCAGACTTCAGCACAAATTCCTAAAGTTTACCATTGAGCTTTGTTATAGATTGTTGACAAACCAACATTGAATTCCTGTATGAAATTAGAGCGACTTTTACCTTTTTTAAGACATCTACAATTCTCAAGTTTTTGTTGAAGTGTTAAGTGCAACTTATTTTACTTGTGAAAGGAGGTCATGACAAATTAAGAGCTGATACACAGAGATTCTGTTATAGCTGGACACCATATTGATATCAAGAAATGAATTTATTAAAATAATATATATATATATATATATATATATATATATATATATATATATATATATATATATATATATATATATATATATATATATATATATATATATATATATATATATATATATATATATATATATATATATATATATATATAATCAGCCAAGAGTGCTGGATAGCTGAGTATTCCAGATATCTGAGTGCCAGATATGAGAGAGGACACTAAACTTTTGTTTGTGGTTTTAATTTTATATCTGGGCTTTTGTTGAAATTAAGCCTCTTGTTATTGTCAGAAATAGTGTTACTAACCTCATGACACTGCTCAGCTCAAGTCACAATCTCTTCTCAGAATTTAGGAACTCACTAGGAAGTTACAGTAAACTCCAAGTGACACTGTATTGGTTTAAGTACACATATATACAGACAAGCTACATTTGGCTTGCGACACTTGCAAGCCTTCTCTGCTCATCTCACCCACTGGCACTGTGTCCACCAACTTCTGCTTGCTGATGTGGTCACCATTTAGCCAATGCAGGAACTCTACCTAACACTGTTGTTACATGTGTTGGAAAATTGCATGATACATAGTAGTGAAAATAAACATGTTATGTTAGGAAAGATGTTTATCCTAAGTCTCCCCAGATTAATATACATATATTATAGCAACAGCTCTTTCCCAGACTGAGTTCTGAGAACAATACTGAACTCACCTTGGTTCCCATGCTGCAGCTAGGTGAAGAGAAAAAAAGAGATGAAAAATTTATGGGAGAATCAAGCTTAGCTCATCCTGGCTCCCCACACTGTAAGCAAGGAAAGAAAGAAAAGAAAAGAAAACTGGTATAATATTTCCTACTCTACCTATTCCTAACACCCTCACTCTCTTGTTTAAATTACAGTTTTTATTTCCATTCTCATACACCATTCACCATTGATATCCCTTCTGATACCTTCTAACTCTTCAAATAATATATTAAGATTATCTTAACTAATCTGCAAAATAGGTTGATTATGTACAGTGTCATTTAAATGTGAAAGATTTCATACATGCTCTTGGAGTTTCATTATATCTTTTTCTGTTTTCTTCCCTAGGCACATCTCCCCTCCATGACCTACTTTGAGAATTTTCCTGATCCCAGAAGTGAGCTGCGACGAATCAATGCTGTGAACTTCTCACCACAAACTGGTTTCCTGGCAATAGGAAATAACTCTGGCCGTGCCTTTCTGTACAGGCTCCATCATTTTACCAGTTATTAGATGACAGTTCCTCTTTTGGTTCCAGCACAGTGGGAGTCATAATGGAAAAGAAAAGTATGTATTCAATATTTAGATATTCATAAATTTATCATTAAATTGTTTTTTAAATTACCACTGCATTCTTCTTTACAGATATAGAAAATTTATAGAAAATCTCAAACCTGATACATATCATGAATGTATATTGTCATCTTACTTTAGAAATAAGTATACAAAATACTGAGTTTTTCCCCTAAAAAAATAAGTTTCCAGTGCAAAAACACTCACTAAAGGAAACTTTTGTTGTTTGATATGAATTTGTTGTATGTGCACTTTTCCATGTAATGTATTGATAATTATATATATACAGTGGAACCTCACTTTACATGTTTAATTCATTCTGTGATGGAGCTCATACTTCAATTTGCTCATATGTTAAATAAATTTTCCCTATTGAAATTAATTGAAATGCCATTATTAATCCATTCCAGCCTCCAAAGAAACACCCAATTTTTTTGCTACATGTTTTTAGATAAGAAAAAGGTATTTATAAATAACAAATATTGTATTAAAACAACAAAAGAGAATGTAAAGAAATAAACTGATTTTATAAAGTATATTTTCCTTGGAGATCAGATGGCTTGGATTAACAAAACATGCTGGCAGAGGTGGAGGGTGGAGGAGGTAGGCAGAAGAGATGGGAGGAGTTCATTTTGTTTCATGCTTTGTCACTTTTGCTTGCCATAAACTCTATCACTTAAGGCCTCTTCTGTTTACAACACTGATCAGCTCTAGATCACTGATCTGGATCTGGATCTGATCTGGATTTGCTCAGGGTGAAAAGAATGCTCATGGCTATTACTAATCAAAACAATAACAAAACAAGCATGTTGCTGCCCAGCTGTCACAAGCGTCAGACTTGTTGCTCGCCATTGTGTTCTAAGGAAGTGTCTACAAGGACTATAGCTTACTGTATGTTTCCTGAGGATGTTGGGCTGAGAAGGCCACCAATGAGTCCCAACCACATGCCTACCCAGGCAGTATGAGACTGGGTTCTGTACCTGGCCATGAATGTTATATAATTAAGTTTTACACAAAGCTCTCTTCACACACAGCATCCTGAAGTTACTCGCTGTGGTGAAGTACAGAATGGTAAAATGAGAAAATATTCGGATGTAAGGTGAGGCTAACCTGACCTGCGTGCTGACATTATTAACAATGAAGCACTTCCAAAGTAGAGATGCATTATTTTTGACTAAACAAGTGTTATCTTCCTTTGCCGCATCATGTCGTTGGTAGAGGTGATAATGGCCTCAATTTTAATCAGAAGCCATTAAACCAAGGCTTGGTGTGGGTTATAATATCACCTTTATTTCTGGCATCTGTCACCACTTTTCAATCTATAGAACATCACCTCTCCTCTTCTAAAACCTAATCTTCTTTTCTTCACTGAAACACAGGTGTCTGAGGCAACTGACAGTAGACACTTTTCTGTTCCCTCCTACTTTCTCTATCTTCATTTTCAGTCCAAAACTGGATGTTGCGTTTATGTGTGCAACGACTTAACTTGGTCTTGTACCCACACTCTTGAATCTTCTGAGTTTTCCACCATCTGGCTGCGACTACAGAGTCACTCTCAAACTAAATTTATCTGTGGATACCTCTCACCTAACTCCTCTGACTATAGGAAATTCTTTGACTACTTAACTTCCAAAGTGGAGCACATTCTGACTCTTCCCTTTTGCAGAAATCTCCATTCTTGGAGACTTCAATGTTCACCACCAGCTTTGGCTTTCTTCTCCCTTCACTGACCATCCTGGTGAACTAGCTTTCAAATCTGCTATCCTCCACGACCTAGAGCAATTAGTGCAACACCCTTCTTGTATTCCTGTCTTGGAGATATGCCCAACATTCTTGACCTTTTCCTATCATGTAATCCTGCTTATGCTGTCACCCTCTCTTCTCCATTGGGCTCCTCCAATCACAATCTCATATCTGTATATTGTCCTATCACCTCAATCCATCAGCAGAGGTGCCTCTGGTGTTTTGCCTCTACTAGTTGGGGGGACCTGAAGAGGTATTTTGTTGATTTTCCTTATAATGACTACTGCTTGTGTGTCAGAGACCTGTCTTTGTGTGCCAAGTGCATAACAGAGATGATAGTGTTTGGCATGGAGGTGTACATTCCTCACTCTTTTTCTTGACCTAAACCTTCCGAACCTTAGTTTAACACAGCTTGTTCTCGTGCTATACATGATAGAGAGGTGGCCCACAAAAGGTACCTAAGCCTTCCATCATTGGAATCTCATGCACTTTATATTTCTGCCCAGAACCATGCCAAGTATGTTCTCCAACTATCCAAAAAACTCTTTCATTAATAGAAGTGTCAAAATCTTTCAAGATCTAACTCCCCTCATGACTTCTGGCATCTAGCCAAAAATATCTCCAATAACTTTGCTTCTTCTTCTTTCCCTCCTTTATTTCAATCAGATAGCACAACTGCTATCACATGTATCTCTAAAGCTGAACTCTTCACTCAAACCTTTACTAGAAACTCTACCATGGACGATTTTGGGTTTGTTCCTCCCTCTCCTCCACCCTCTGACTACTTCATGCTACCTATTAAAATTCTTTACAGTGATGTTTTCCATGCCCTCGCTGGTCTAAACCCTTGGAAGGCTAATGGGGTCCCTCCTATTGTTCTCTGAAACTGTGCCTCCGTGCTTGCACCTTGCCAAATCAAACTCTTTCAACTCTGACTGTCAATATCTACTTTTTCTTCTTTTTTTTTTTTTTTTTTTTTATGTAGGAAGGATACTGGCCAAGGGCAACAAAAATCTAATAAAAAAAAAATGCCCACTGAAATGCCAGTCCCATAAAAGGGTCAAAGCAGTGGTCAAAAATTGGTGGATAAGTGTCTTGAAACCTCCCTCTTGAAGGAATTCAAGTCATAGGAAGGTGGAAATGCAGAAGGCAGGGAGTTCTAGAGTTTACCAGAGAAAGGGATGAATGATTGAGAATACTGGTTAACTCTTGCGTTAGAGAGGTGGACAGAATAGGGGTGAGAGAAAGAAGAAAGTCTTGTGCAGCGAGGCCGCGGAAGGAGGGGAGGCATGCAGTTAGCAAGATCAGAAGAGCAGTTGGCATGAAAATAGCGGTAGAAGACAGCTAGATATGCAACATTGCGGCGGTGAGAGAGGGGCTGAAGACAGTCAGTTAGAGCAGAGGAGTTGATGAAACGAAGTTTGCCTACATTCAGCCTGTTCCTAAAAAGAGTGACCATTTTAATCCCTCAAACTGCTGTCCTATTGCTTTAATTTCCTGCCTATCTATTTTTTTAATCTATCCTCAAGAGGAAGATTCTTAAACATCTATCATCTCACAACCTATCTGATTGACAGTATGGGTTCCGTTATAGCCGCTTTACTGATGATCTGGCTTTCCTTACTGAGTCTTGGTCATCCTCTTTTAGAGATTTTGGTGAAACTTTTGCTGTTGCCTTGGACATATCAAAAGCTTTTGATAGAATCTGGCACAAAGCTTTGATTTCCAAACTACCCTCCTACGGCTTCTATCATTCTCTCTGTAACTTCATCTTAATTTTCCTTTCTGACCGTTCTATTGCTGCTATGGTAGATGGTCACTGTTCTTCTCTTAAATCTATTAACAGTGGTGTTCTTGAGGGTTCTATCCTGTCACCCACTCTCTTCTTATTATTCATCAATGATCTTCTAAACCAAACTTCTTTTCCTATCCACTCCTACGCTGATGATACCACCCTGCACTTTTCCACATCTTTTCATAGATGTCCAACACTTCAGGAAGTAAACATTTCATGCTGGGAAGCCACAGAATGCCTGTCTTCTGATCTTTCAAAAATTTCTGATTGGGGCAGAGCAAACTTGGTATTGTTCAGTGCCTCAAAAGTTCAATTCCTCCATCTATCAACTCATCACAAACTTCCAGACAACTATCCCCTCTTCTTCAGTGACACTCAACTGTCCTCTTCTACATTGAACATCCTTGGTCTGTCCTTTACTTATAATCTAAACTGGAAACTTCACATCTCATCTCTAGCTAAAACAGTTTCTATGAAGTTGGGTGTTCTGAGATGTCTCCACCAGTTTTTCTCATCCCCCAGCTGCTAACTCTGTACAAGGGCCTTATCCGTCCATATGTGGAGTATTCTTCACATGTCTGGGGAGGTTCCACTCATACTGCTTTTCTAGACAAGATGGAATCAAAAGCTTTTTGTCTCATGAACTTCTCTCCTCTAACTGACTGTTTTCAGCCTCTCTCTCTCATCGCCACAATGTTGCATCTCTAGCCGTCTTCTACCGCTATTTTCATTCTAACTGCTCTTCTGATCTTGCTAACTGCATGCCTCCCCTCCTCTCGCAGCCTCGCTGCACAAGACTTTCTTCTTTCTTTCACCCCTACTCTGTCCACCTCTCTAATACAAGGGTTAACCAGTATTCTCAATCACTTATCCCCTTCTATGGTAAACTCTGGAACTCCCTGCCTGCTTCTGTATTTCCACCTTCCTATGACTTGAATTCCTTCAAGAGGGAGGTTACAAGACACTTATTCTTCAGTTTTTGACTACTGCTATGGACCCTTTTCTGGAACTGGCATCTCAGTGGGCTTTTTTTTATTGGATTTTTGTTGCCCTTGGCCAGTGTCCCTCCTACATAAAAAAAAGATGAAAAATATTCACATTCTGTACCCACAGTATCATTCAATAATGATTCACTACCATTCACATTGTTCATCAGACATATCAGCCATTTTGTTCCTGTGTATTCCCCTTGATAGGTCCCCAGTATAGGCTGTTTATCCACTAATATGGCTGCCACCAGCAGCTTCAGCAAGTGTCATCTGCTATAACCCACCTCCAGAACCAAATCACCCAGATCATGAACTGGATCACTCAGATCAGTGTAATTCCAGACCAAGATGTAAATAGAACACAGACTGTGTGGCCAGATCAGTGATCTGAAACTGATCACGGTAGATAGAAGATGCCTTAAGGTTGAAAAACACAAGCAAAGAAAATAAACTTAAATTTAATTTAACAAAATATCAACTATAAGCAGCATACCAGGAGCTAGCTCACAACTTGGATTTTGGTTTGTAAGTCAAAGCAAAAAAATCAGCCGAGTGACAGCTCGCATCTCAGATTTCTCGTTAGGGGAGCTTGTAAGTGAGGTTCCACTTTATATATATATATATATATATATATATATATATATATATATATATATATATATATATATATATATATATATATATATATATATATATATATATATATATATATATATATATATATATATGTGTGTGTGTATATATACATATATAATTTATTTGTACAGTAGACACTTGTGTATCTGGATTAATTTAGCCAAGAGCTTGTCAGATATGCTGTTTCTAGATACATGGAAGTTTGTTTCCCCAGTCCTTTACAATGGAGAAATAACCCAGAATACAGCTATATGAGTAAGAAAATAACTCCAAGCAACACCAGCCATATTGAAACTGATAAATGCCACAAACTCACCAGATAAACAATACTTGTGCCATGGCCAGGTTGGAACACAGTGGATTGGGCAAGTGGGAGAGGAGAGGGAGGGAGCAGGTGACAAGGGAGGAACAAGTAAGCCACTTGGCAGGATTGAGCAGTGGGAATGAGTACATAGGCAGTTTCTGGATAGTAGCACCCCAGATATGGGTGCATCTAATATTCTGTATTTGCCAGCTTATTAGACGCACCTGTGCATAAGACTCGCCCCTATTTTATGAGAATGTTTAGTGGAAAAAAAATTATTGAGTTTCATCATAGTTGTGGAAAAAAATTGTAGTGTGTGTGTGTGCATGTGTAAGAGGACCAATGGCCAAGGGCAACAAAAATTTTTGATAGAAAGAAAGGCCCACTTAATATCAGATAGAATAACAAAGAAAAACAGGATAAGTGTCTTGAAACCTCCCTCTTGAAAGAGTTTAAGCCTTAGGAAGGAGGAAATAGAGAAGCAGGCAGGGAGTTCTAAACTTTACCAGAGAAAGGGGTGAATGATTGAGAATCCTGGTTAACTCTTGCATTAGAGAGGTGGACACAATAGGGATGAGAAAAAGAAAAAAAAGTCTTGTGCACCTAGGCCATAGGAAGAGGGGAAATTTGCAGTTAGCAAAATCAAAAGAGCAGTTAGAACAAAAATAGCAGTAGAAAATAATGAGCTGCAACATTGCTGTGATGAAAGATAGGCTGAAGATAGTCAGTTAGAGGAGAGGAGTTGATGGATGAAAAGCTTTCAATTCCACCCTCTCTAAAACAGCAGTGTGAGTGGAAGCCCCCATCCCCTGCCCTCTCATATACATAAAGCAAACAACATACATGAGTAAATTAAGCCCGTGTACAGAGTGTGCAGCTGGGGATGGGGGGCCGAATGAGAAAAACTGGCTGAGGTGACACTGAGCACCTAACTTCATAGAAGTTGCTTTAACTTTAGATGAAATGTGAAGTTTTTCCAGTTTAGAATTATAAGTAAAGGAATGACTGAGAATTTTCATTGCAGAAGAGGGTGGCAGTTGAGTGTCACTGAAGAAGAGGGCTAGATATCTAGAAGGTTGTGTCAGTCTGAAAAAGATGGAGAAATTGAGTTTTTGAGGCATTGAAGCTGAGTTTGTTCTGCTCCAATCAGAAATTTTTGAGCAATCAGAAGTCAGGCATTCTGTGGCTTCTCTACATGAGATGTTTACTTCATGAAGGGCTGGACCTCTACAAAAACACATGGAAAAGTGCATGGTGGTATCATCAGCATATGAGTGGATAGGACAAGAAGTTTGGTTTAGATCATTGATGAATAATAGAAAGAAAGTGGGTGCCAAAATCCCTAAAAGAGTGTGTGTCTTGTCCTCACACCTAGTGTGATGCAGTGCTATAGCTGTGCAGTACTACCATCACATCTAAAACTGCATGTGTGTGAGAGAGAGAGAGAGAGAGAGAGAGAGAGAGAGAGAGAGAGAGAGAGAGAGAGAGAGAGAGACTACCCTGAGGATTGCCAAGTTGAATGAGGCTGATTGAAAATGGATGGAAGGAGCATACATGTAATGGAAATGGAAGGAGGAAAAGTTAAAAGGAGTAGGGGATAGGAAAAGAGAATACTTATTTCTCAATAATTCCTCTCTCCCTCTAATTCTTCGCTCACTACTCACCCTTGCTGTTTATATTTATTCTATCTACTTTCTCCCCTTCCTCTCATCTTCTTCTTTCACCCTTCCTCCATTTCCTTGGCCCTAGTTCTCTCCTTTCCTGGTTATGTCCATTCCTCCCCTTTTTCCTTTTTTTTCTCCCTTTCTATTTTGTCTTGTCTCAAACTTCCCTCCCTGTCACCTCGCCTCCCCATTATCTGTCAGAGATAAGGGACAAGGGAGAGGAGGGCAGTGATGAGAGAGAGAGAGAGAGAGAGAGAGAGAGAGAGAGAGAGAGAGAGAGAGAGAGAGAGAGAGAGAGAATTTTATTAGTAGTAACAATATTTGTGTAGTGTACTACTGCTTGAATTCCACACCTATATCTATAGGTTCATAGGCCCAGGAGCTTGTATTATGGCCACATTAGATGTAGGGTAATTATTAGGTGCTTTTTATTTTCAAGGAAAAAGTGCATCTAATGTGCTGGCAAATATGGTATACAGTATATATATATATATATATATATATATATATATATATATATATATATATATATATATATATATATATATATATATATATATATATATATATATATATATATATATATATATATATATTATATAATACTCACACACACCACACACACGAGTAAACAAACAGCGATCCAAGCTCCAGCAGAGAAAGATTTTATTTGATCACGGCCACCACTAGGAGCCTAGAATGTGTTCCCAGGTAGGAGCTGTGCTCAAGTAGAGTTGTCCTGTCTCCAGAAATAAATAAATAAGGAAAAAGTTCAATAATAACAGAGGTAATAAAATGAGTAAAAGCTCCAGCGAGGCGGACGCCATAGGTAGGAGCGGAGTGTTGCCAACGGGGTCACCTTTCCCAGGATTTGAGGAAGATAATAAACTACATGATAAAATGCAAGGAGGGAAAGTGGCTTTAATGGAAGGGATGATCAGTGACCTCATTGAAAGAGTGAAAAAAAAAGAAAATAGAAAATAACAACATGACCTGGAAGAGGAAAACAAAGAATTGAAAACATTATGCGCTGATCTAAAAACAAAATTGAAGGAAAACAATATTGTAAAAAAAAAAAAAAAAAAAAAAACAGGAAAATGAAGTGATAGGGATGAAAAGTGAACATCAAATCTGGAGGAAGGAAAAAGAGGAAGAAAAAGTTAACTTTACAGAAATCATAAAGGCACAAAAGAAGGAAAAGACAGATGTAAGGAAATTGTGAAAGTGATCAAACAGAAGGAATCGATGGTAATGGACACAGTGGACAAAAAGAAATTTATTGATATATATATGGATTAAAAGAGGAAACAGAGCCAGTAAGATACAAGAGGGTAAGAGAACAAAATAAATAAATAAATAAATAAATAAATAAATAAATAAATAAAAGGCAGCAGAAGACGTTGTAAGAAATATACATATATATAGAAGGTGAGGACTGAATAAGTGAAATTGAGGAAATATACAGACCGGGGAAGTATACAGGAGGAGAGCGACCACTGAAAGTAAAATTTAGGGCACAAACAGCAGCCATGGAAGTGATATCGTATGCATGGAAACTGGACAAGACAGAGCAATACAGGAAAGTTTGGATAAAGAGGGACATGAATGAGGAGGAGAGACTCAAGATAAACGATCTAATAAAAGAACGAGAGCAGAACAGAGGAAAAAAAAAGTTCTATTGGAAGGTAAAAGACGAGAGGCTCAGGAAGTGGTATCTGACAAAAAAAAAAAAAAAAAAAAATAGAAAATGTAAATGATATATGGAAAAATAAAAAAAAAGTGGACAGTGGCATATACAAATATAAATGGTTTAAAATATCAACATTGTGAGAATTGAATAATCATATTAAGATAAAGCAGCCCGACATCATCATTTAGTTTAACTGAAGTTAAACTAAATGAGACAACAGAAAATATAAGAATTGGTAATAGTAATTATAACGTGTTGATAAAACAGAAATAATAAGGAAGGGGAAGGAGTCATGTTACTTACAAAGAAGAGTATATCAGTGGAAGATGTTGAAATGCAAGAAGGAATGGTGGAAGTAATTAGAATTAAAACAAAAAGGAAAGGAGAAGGAAGAAGAGATTTTGCATTGGCTTATGTACCCCCAAAAACGAATGCATGGACACAAGAGGATTATAAATTACTGTTAAGAGATGCTGGTAACTGTTTGGAGAGAATACTGGCAGAGAGTAATAATATAACACTTATGGGTGACTTTAATTACAGGGAGGTATGCTGGGAAGAGTGGACCACGGACGGGGGAGAAGAGTCATGGGGATATATGCTTCTAAATTTAATAATGACAAATACTATGAACCAATGAATTGGAGAAAATACAAGATTTGGAGGTAATGAAGAAGCATCAAGGCTAGACTTGGTGTTTACAAAGGAAATGGACATCATTGAAGGAATAAATTATCAGTGCCCACTAAGTAAAAGTGACCATCTGTTAATTGAATTCAGTATAGGTAGTGGTCCAATAGAAAATAGGAATGAAATTTACAAGAATGGGAGATATAATTATAGGAAAGCAGATTTTATCAGGTTGATGGAATGTTTTGCAGAGGCTAAATGGAAACAACTGTTCATGGCAAGCAGTACGCAGGAAAAGTGGGACATTTTCATTGAAATTCATAATGAAGGGGTCAGTAGATATGTACCAAAGATCAAAACAAAGGAGGTGTAAAAGAAAAAAAAGACTGGTTTAATACGAGATGTATAACAGCAAGAAAAGGGAAAGAAGCAGCATGGAATAGATGAAGAAAAAAAAAGGAGGAAGTAAGAAATGGGAAGAATTCAAGGCAAGAAACGAATATATCAAAATCCTGAGAGATGAAGAAAGGAATTTTGAGAAAGATATAGTTAACAAATGCAAAGATGAACCGGAGTTATTCTTCAGATCTGTGAATGGGAAGATGAAAAACAGGCAAACAATAGGTAAATTAACGAAAGATGACATTACACACGAAGATACACAGTTACAAGCGGAATTAATGAACAAGTGCTTCCGGTCAGTCAAAGAAAGCAAATTTGAAGGAGAAAGAGCATGACACAGAGACAATGTGATGAGAGATATATAGTTGGACACAAATTAAATTAAGAAGATTATGAAAGATTTGGATGTAAGTATGGCTCAAGGACCAGATGGAGTGTCCAACTGGATACTTAAGGAATGTTGTGAACAACTGGCAGAAGGCAATACCATAGTATGTTTTTTTAAGGAAAAATCCCTCTAGACTGGAAGAGAGCCAATATTGTGCCCATTTTTAAAGGAGGTAATAAAGAAGATCCATTGAATTACAGACCAGTGTTCCTAACAAGTGTGGTGGCAAAAATAGCAGAAAGAATAGTTAAAGAAACACATACATTGACTGACAGACAATTTGGTTTCAGAAGTGGAAGATCTTATGTCATGAATTTAGTGAGCTTTTATAGTAGAGCAACTGATATAATTCAAGAGAGAGAGAGGGTTGGGCAGACTGTGTTTATTTAGACTTGAAAAAAAAGAAAAATGATAAGTTACCACACCATGGAAAATTCAAAATATAGGGGGTTTGCAAGAAAACACACTAAAAATGGATTACAGACTTCTTGAGGGACAGAGAAATGAGAACAGCAATAAAGGGAGAAAAATCAGAGTGGTGTAGAGTTACAAGTGGACAAGTTACAGGGGACAGTCTTAGCCCCCGTAATGTCTCTGATGTATGTCAACGATATGGTGGATGAGGTTGACAGTTATATAAGTCTGTTTGCAGACAATGCAAAATTATTGAAAAGAGTGGGAAACAATATGGATTGTGAAATATTACAGAAAGATCTAAATAAGATATATAAATAGAGTAAGAAATGGGGAATGGAATTCAATGCAGAGAAATGCAAGGTGATGGAATTAGGAAAATGCAAAAGAAGATTGACAAGTTTCTACACCATGGGAGAAGTGAAAATTAAGAAAACCAAAGAAGAAAAAGACTTGGGAATGACAATCAGTGATAATTTATCACCAGTGAAACATATAAACAAAATAGTTGGGGAAACCTATGAGTTACTAAGAAAGATGAAAGGGGCATTTGCTTACATGGATGAAGAGATGATGAAAAAGTTGATGGAATATGTGATTCGACCAAAACTAGAATATGCCACAATTGTTTGGTCACCCCTTAATAAAAATGGAAATAAGGAAAATAGAAAGGATCCAAAGAGCTGCGACCAAATTGGTACCAAGTTTGAGAGATTTAATCTATGAAGAAAGATTGAGGAGATTGAAGCTTCCATCATTACAAGACAGAAGAGAAAGAGGAGACCTGATTGCTATATACAGAGCTTTAAATGGTAAGGATCAAGTTGACAGAGAAGACTTATTTGTGTGGGACTCAAGAGATACAAGAGGACATGGAGTGAAATTGAAGAAAACAGCAAGTAGAAGAGATGTCAATAAATATGGTTTCCCAAATAGAGGCATAGAAATATGGAACAACTTAGATGAAACAGTGGTACAAGCAACAAATATTCATGAATTTAATGTTAAGCTGGATGCTTATAGATATGGAGACAGGGCAGCACAAGCTGTAAAACACAACTAGGTAAATACACACACACACACACACACACACACACACACACACACACACACACAGTAGAGTACGCAACAGCGAACATCATAAGTTCCAATGTACCGTCTGTTATGGTGACTGAAGAACCTATGGGAAAAAAAATTAATTGGTTCTAGGGAGCCTCCCCCCTAAAAAAAAAAAAAAAATAAAAAAATAAATAAATAAATAAATAAAAAAAAAAAAAAAAAGAAAAAGAAAAATGAGCACATTTGCAACACTACATTTGAGATAACTCGCCACATATATACAGTACCCTCCTGAGTTTAACGCCTAGTCCTAAAATTTTACTATCCCAAATTTCCCGCTGCTTTGACAAGTATAGATCACATTTACTGTCGGCGTCAGGCTTATATATACAGTAAACCCCCATAAGGCAGAGCCGTCTCTACAGTAAACCCCCATAAGGCAGAGCTGTCTCTACAGTAAACCCCCATAAGGCAGAGCTGTCTCTACAGTAAAGCCCCATAAGGCAGAGCCGTCTCTATAGTAAACCCCCATAAGGCAGAGCCGTCTCTACAGTAAACCCCCATAAGGCAGAGCTGTCTCTACAGTAAACCCCCATAAAGCAGAACCGTCTCTCTCTCTCTCTCTCTCTCTCTCTCTCTCTCTCTCTCTCTCTCTCTCTCTCTCTCTCTCTCTCTCTCTCTCTCTCTCTCTCTCTCTCTCTCTCTCTCCGTAAAAGGAAAGTAAGAACAATCCTAAAGGTTGCTAAATAGAATGAGACTAGTTGAGAATGAAAATGGAATTACATATATGAGTGAGAAAGAATGAAGTGAAAATGACATAAAATGAATGAAGGGGAGAGAGAGCGAGGTATCACTCCCGTGTCCCCGATTATCTCTGACAGATAATGGGAGGGGAGGTGACAGGGAGAGAGGTTTGAGACAAGACGAAAGAAGGAAAAGGAAAGGGAAAAAGGGAGGAAGGGACAGATGCCGGATAGGTGAGAAGCGGCTTGCACAGCATGTGAGACAGTATATACACACACACACACACACACACACACACACACACACACACACACACACAGAAAAAAAAAGCATGGAAAGTATCCTATATTGGAAAATAAAAAGACATTACTAGAAACGTCTATTATGAGAGTTTTCAGCTTTTTATATATTAAAACGGTAAAACGCGTTAATAGCACTCTATATGTAGAAAAATAGCTACATCACTAAAAACGTGTCTTTTGAGTGTTTTTCATATTGCTAGGTACCAAAACGCTAAATTGTATGCAAAGTACTTTATTTGGGGAAACGAAACATTACACGAAACGTATCTTTTATTTATTTATTTATTTATTTTTGTGCATCTTAGGAAATAAAACGTTCAAAAGCATGGAAAACACTCTAAATGGAAAGTATAAAACAACATTAATAATAACGTGTTTTGAGTGTTTTTCAGCTTCTTACGTACCAAAACCCTAAGACGCATTAAAAACATCCTTTATTAAGAAACGGAATAACATTACCAAAAAGAAGTATTTTCAGTGTTTTTGAGCTTGTAAGTACAAAAACGCCTACATCCAAGCAAAATTCCTTATATAAGGAAACGAAAAGTCATTACGAATTACGTGTTATGAGCGCTTTTGAGCTTAGGAAACAAAACTCAAAAAAGTTTCAATAGGAATCTATATGGAGAAACAGATCATTATTAACAAAACGTGTATTTTGAGCGTTTTTCACATTATTAGGTACCAAAATACCAAAATGCTTACAAAGCCCCTCATATGACTTTCTCAGAAACAAATCTTTTGAGTGTTAGGCACCAAAACACACACACAAAAAAAAACAAAACATGGAAAGCACCCTATATAAGAAACCAAAATAACATTACCCAAAAATGCATCTATTTTCAGTGTTTTTTTTCAGCTTCTTACACACTAAAAAGCTTGAACGAATGCAAGACACCCTTTATGGAGAAATAGAATAACATTATCGAAAAGAAGTATCTTGATTGTTTTTAAGTTTGTTACATGCAGAAACGACAAAATGCATGCAAAATACCCTACATGGGTAAACGAAAGGACATTACGAAATGAATATTTTTAAGCTTTTTAGGTACCAAAACGCTAAAACGCATGAATAGCACGTGTATTTTGATTTTTTTTTTTTTTCACATTGTTAGGTATCAAAATGCCAAAATACATGCAAAGCACCCATAATGAAGAAACGAAACGACATTCTCTTTTGTGTGTTTATGAGTGTGTTAGGCACTAAAACCATAAAAAAAATGAAAATTACCCTAAATGGGAATACAAATTAACATTACGAAAAACGTGTTTTAGGTATACTAAAGCGCTAAAACACACGCAAAACAAACTTCATGGAGAAACAGAATAGCATTACCAAAAATATAGCTATAAAAAAAAAATGAATAAATAAATAAAATATTTTTGAAATTATCCTATATGGGGAAACGAAAAGACACTACAAGAAACGTATATTATGAAAGTTTTTGAGTTTCTCAGGCATCAAAACGCTAAAACGCATGAATAGCACTCTATATGGAGAAACAGGAAAAAAAAAAAAAAACACCAAAAACGTGTATTTTGATTGTATTTCACATTGTTAGGTGGTATAACACCAAAATGCATGGAAGGCACCATATGTAAGGAAAGGAAACGAGATTTCCAGAAACGTGTCTATTGAACGTTTATGAGCGTGTTAGGCACCAAAACACTAAAAAAAAAAAAAGTGTGGAAAACACATATTCTTGGAAAAGATAACTTTACCAAAGACGTGTCTTTTAAGTGTTTTTGAGCTGCTCATGCACTAAAACGCATGCAAAACACTCATTATCGAGAAACAAAGTAGCATTACAAAAAAAAAAAAAAAAATATTTTGAGTGTTTTTGAGTTTGTTACGTATAAAGATTCTAAAATGCATGCAAAGTAACCTTTATGGTGAAACAAAAACAGATTACGAGAAACGTGTATTGTAAGTGTTTTGAGCTTCATAATTACCAAGACGCAAAAACGCATTAAAAGCACTCTATATTGAGAAACAGAAAAAAAATATTAACAAAAAAATGTATTTTATTTTTTTTTCATATTGTTAGGTACCAAAACGGCAAAATGCATGCAAAGCCTCGTATATCATGGATATCACTATTTATGAAAAAAAACAAAAAAACAATAACATTCCCCCAAAAAAGTATTTTGAGTGTTTTTGAGCTTATTAAGTATTAAAACGTAAAAATGCATTGGTAATACACTATATGGGGACAACAAATGGGTATTACAATAGACGTATATTGTGAGTGTTTTTGAGCTTTTTAGGTACAAAAACGCTAAAACTCATGAATAGTAAGGAGAAACTGAACAACATTAACAAAAACGTGTAATTTGAGTGTATTTCTTATTTTTTAACGCCAAAATGCATGCAGTACAACCTATATGGTGAAATGAAACGAGATTTGGAGTTTTTATGAGCGTGCGTGTCCAAAACGTAAAAAAAAACATGGAAAGCACTTAAAAATGCATGCAAAGTACGTATATGAGGAAATGAAAAGATATTACGAGAAACATGTGTTACGAGAGTTTTTGAGCTTCTTAGGTAACAAAATGCTAAAACGCATCAATTGCTCTCCATATTGAGAAACAGATCAACATTACCAAAAACATGTATTTTAAGTGTATTTTATGATGTTACGAAAACGTGAAAATGCATGCAAAGCACTTAATATAGGAAAACAAATCGACATTTCCAGCAACATGTCTTTTGAGTGTTTATGAGCGTGCTCGTCACTAAAACGATAAAAAGTATGGAAAGCCCCTATATGGGAAAAACAAAACATTACCAAAAACGTTTCTTTTCAGTGTTTTGAGCTATTTACCAAAAAGCTAAAACGCATGCAAAAATACTAAATAAAATACTAAAATTCATCAATAGCAATGGAAAAGCAGACAAAAAAAAAAAAAAAAATTTCAAAAACCTATATTTTGAGTGTTTCTCACATTGTTTGCTACCAAAACGCCAAAATGCATGCAAATCTCTCTATTTAGGTAAACGAAACTACATTACCATAAACGTGTCTTCTGAGTGTTTTTGAGCGTGTTAGGCACCAAAACGTCACAAATCATGGTAAAACAACTTCACTAAAAACGTCTTTTTAGTGTTTTGAGCTACTTACGTACCAAAACGCTAAAACGCATGGAAACCAGCCTTTATGGAGAAACAGGATATCATTATTAAAAAGAAAAAAAAATTTGAGCTTTTTGAGCTTTATAAGTACAAAAAAGCCAGAAAGCATGAAAAATACCCTAAAAAGAAAACAAAAAGACATTATAAGAAATGTATTATGGGTGTTTTTGAACTACTTTGCAAAACGTTAAAAGACATAAATAGCACTCTATATGAAGAAACAGGACAGCATTATGTAAAACGTGTATTTTGAGTTTATTTGACATTGTTAGGTACCAAAACGGTAAAATACATGCAAAGCAACTTATATGGAAAAGGAAACGGCATTTATAAAAGCATGTCTTTTGAGTATTGATGAGCGAGCTAGGCAACACAACATTAAAGAGTATGGAAAGCACCCTATATGAGATAATAAAACAACATTACCGAAAATGTGCCTTTTGAGTGGTTTTGAGATATTTACGTACTAAAACGCTAAAATGCATGCATAACACCTTTCATGGAGAAACACAAGAACGTTATCAAAAACAAGTATTTTGAATGTTTTTTTTTTCTTGCTACGTACAAAAATCGCCAAATTAAATGAAAAGTACGATATATGGAAAAACAAAAGGACATTACGAGGAACCTGTAATATGAGTGTTTTTGAGCTTCTCAGTTACCAAAACTAAAAAAAAAAAAAACGCATGAAT
>NC_087167.1:19142500-19182500 GCF_035594125.1 Scylla paramamosain
ACAAAAAACGTCTCTTTTCAGTGTTTTGAGCTACTTACGTAACAAAATGCTAAAACGCATGCAACTCTGTATGGAAAGCAGGATAACTACCGAAAACAAACATTTTGAGGGTTTTTGAGCTTGTTACGTACAGAAACGACAAAATGCTGTGAACAACTTTACATGTGGAAAAGAAAGAAAAAAAATTACGAGAAACGTTTATTATGAGTGTTTTAAGCTTATTAGGTATGAAGACTCTAAGACACATGAACAGAATTCCTTACGGAAAAACAGAAAAACATGAAAAAAAAAAAACGTGCATTTTGAGTGTATTTCACATTCTTAGTTGCCATAACCCAATATGCATGAAAGTAAACAACATTTCCAGTAACGTGTGTTTTGAGTGTTTTGAGCTGGTAACGTAGAAAAAGGCCAAAATGCATGGAAAATAACATATATGGGGTAACGAAAGAACATTACGAGGAACATACATTATGAATGCTTTTAAATTTCTTAGGTAACAAAAACCGAAAACGCCTAAACATCCCTCTTTATGGAGAAACAGAACAACATAACCAAAAACGTGTATTTTGAGTGTTTTTTTTCACATTGTTAGGTACCAAAAAGCTAAAACGCATGCAAAATCCCATATATGAGCAAACAAAACGAAATTTCCAGAAATGTGTTTTTTGGGTATTTATTATTATTATTATTAAACATAACGGAGAAGGCAGAGTGGGACGAGCGCAAGCGCTATAAGTTGCCAGATGACAACCCCCACCCACCTTGACCGTAGAAAGAAGAAAGGAAAAGCAATTAGCACAATAGTAGGATGAAATCAGAGCAGGAGGAGAAAATAGGTTAAACAATTATAAAGAACGCCTCAGCGAACTGAGAATTATTAAAACTCACAAAAAAATTCAACAAAAAAAATCAACAATTCTGACTTATTTAATATATGTCAGACAACACGTGTAAATGTAGTATAACTACATAAAACTTGATGGTATAAAATCACAGGTATAGTTACATAATTTATCACAGGTATAGCTGCAAAAGCAACCAGAGTTTAATTGACTAGACTCTTCAAGATTTTGTTCGAAGCAGACTTGAATTTTTGCACATCACTCGCAGTGCATGTGCCCTCGTCAAGCATGTTCCAAAGTCTTACAGCACAAGGAACAAAGCTTCGCTGAAACTGACTGGTGTGACACCTAACCTGCTGTAAGCAGCGCGCATGTGAATTTGATGCAAGTCGAGTGTTTCTGGTGGGCACAAATGCATTTGGGATGGAGGCATTCAGCGGGTGAAGCTGGTTGGCATGGATCTTATATAGCATGCAGACACTGCTGACATTGCGTCGGTGACCAAGATCCCAAGCTGCTTCGCCACCACAGAGGAACCTAGCGGAGGAGACAACTCTGTCAATGAGACGGAGGTGGGACACAGCTGCGGAAGACCACACAGGAGCACAATACTCCAGCAGTGGAAGAATAAAATTTATGAGCGTTTCAGCCACAAAACGCTTAAAAGCATGGAAATCAACCTATATGGGAATACAAATGAACATTACCAAAAACGTATATTTTGAGCCCATATCACATTGTTTGGTACTAAATCTGCAAAATGCATGCAGAGCCTAAAATATGGGGAAACAAATCGAAATTTCCAGAAACGTCTCTTCTGAATGTTTATGAACTTGTCAGGCAAAAAAAAACAAAAAAAAAAAACAGCAACAAAAAAAAACAACAACAATACCAAAAGCATCTCTTTCAGGTGTTTTGAATTACTTTTGTAACAAAACGCTAAAACACATGTAAAACATGTGGGAAAGAGAATAACTAACAAAAGTATTTTGAGGGTTTTGGAGCTGGTTACGTACAGAAACACCAAGATACTGCAAACTATTTTATACAAGAAAAAAAAAAAAAAAGCGAGAAACGTGTATTATGAGTGTATTTGGACTTCATAGCTACCAAAACGCTAAAACTCATGAATAGCACTCTATATGGAGAAACAAGTAACATTGCCAAAACGCCAAAATGCATTCAAAGCATCATATATGGGGTAAGGAAGCAAGATTTCCCCAAAAAAGTGTTTTTTGAGTGTTTATGAGAGTGGCAAGAATCAAAACACTAAAATTATGGAAAACACCTGATATGGGAAAAGAAAACGACATTACCAAAAACAGCTTTGTTCAGTGTTTTTGAGCTACTTGCGAGCCAAAACGCAAAATCGCGAGCAAAACACCCCTTATGGAAAAACAGAATAACATTACGAAAAAAATTTTTTTAAATGTTTTTGTGCTTGTTACGTAGTAAAATGCAAAAGAATAAAAAAAAAAACATGGAAAAATACCCTATATGAAAAATGAAAAGACATTACGAGAAACGTGTATTACACTGGGTTACAAAAAAAAAAAGAATTTTTTTGTAAATTGTCTGTTATTTCAACTGATTTAGGACATTTTTGCACTGCCGAATCCGAAAATGACATCCGTTTCTCTTGATCAGGGTCAGATTTTTGTGCTAAGTTGATCTAAAAAATCCGATCTTCTGACTAAATCGATTACATTTTTTGTGATATAAATTGATTTTAGTTAATATTTCTCGTCAAAAATGGGTTTTTAAGAGAAAAATCGTTTTCTAACACAATGTATAAAAGAAATGTTACAAATTTCGATTTCTGTAAACTGAATAATAGACACTGATAAAGGTAAGTGCATGTAAGTTGAATGTTACATCATCATTACCCAGAATTCAGGGCATGAACTTCCGTTTATTCCAACCCCTAGAATGCTCAGCGGCAGGGATATCTCTCTTCAGAGACCAGCAGTAATCAGCCATCATGACTTCATTCCAGCGTCCCTGATACCTGATCTCCATCTCCTTTATGTCCTGATGGAATCTCTCCCCCTGTTCGTCGCTCATTGATCCCAGATTCTCAGGAAACCGATCCATATGTGAGAATAAGTAATGCATTTTGATGCTCATGTTGCATCCGAGGTTTCTAAAAGCAATCAGCATACTGGTGACAAGTTCTGCATAGTTCCTGGTCTTGTTGTTGCCAAGAAAGCTCTTCATGATCAAAACAAAAAACCTTCCACGTTTCCAGTTCCACTTCGTTCATTGAGTTTTCAAAGTTAGGATCTCTGATGAGTTGACGGACTTGAGGACCATCAAAGATGCCAGCTTTCAATTTCTCCATGGTCAATCCTGGAAAAGCCTGGCACAAGTAAGTGAAGCAGCTACCATCCTTGTCCAAAGCTTTGACGAACTGTTATAATCAAGCCGAACTTGATGTGCAGTGGTGGGAAGAGTATTCTGTCTCTGTCTACCAAAGGGTTGTTGATGACGTTCCTTGCTCTGCAAGGCACCAGTTCCTTCCACACAGGCCAGTCCTTCTTCGTATAATGCTGAACAGTGTCCCTACCATCCCACATGCACAGAAAGCATGGGTACTTGGTGAAGCCGGACTGCTGTCCCAACAAAAAATTCACCATCTTCAGGTCAACACAAATAAACCACTGATGCTGATCATAACGAATTTTCTCCAGCACATACTTCACCGCTTCAAACTTCTCCTTCAGCGTGGTCGAGTGAGCAAGAGGTACAGAGACAAACTGGTTGCCGTTGTGCAGCAGAACAAATTTCAGCGATCGCTTGCTGCTGTCAATGAACAGTCTCCAATCTTTGGGTTCGTACTGTGGCACTCCAAGCTTGTGCAGAAGCTGAACAATATCTGTACAGTACACCAAGTCCTTCTCTTCAAAGAAAAAATGGAGGTACTCTTGATGCCTGTTGCGGTAAAAGGTGATGCGAGTACTGACGGAGAGGAGGTTTTTTTTCCTTCATTCTGGATACCAACAGTTCGGCAGAAGACTTTGACAAGCTGAGATCGCAAACTAGATCATTTAGCTCCTTTTGGGAAAAAAAGGATGTGGAGCATCATCGTTAAGAACCACTTCTTCATTTTCTTGAACACTGGAGGAATCTTCGTCACTAATGTCAGGAAGTTCTCCAAAGACAGGTACTGGAATTTCATCACAGTGAGCTACAGGACGACGTGCTGATTCAAGATCAGGATACTTGAGACTGTTCCGGTTCTTTCTGTTGATCCCAGTCACATCAATATTACAGAAGCAGCAGCCAGTGCCATGATTTGTCGGCTTCCTCCAAACCATAGGAATCCCAAACTTCAGACAACTCTTCTTCCCTTTGGTCCATTGGTGCAGATACTCGGTGCATGCCTTGCATACCATGTGTGGCGCCCAAGCCACACCAAGTTTGATATAAAAATAAGCATGGTAAGCACGCTTTATGAAACTTGAGACTGGATTCCTGTTAGGAATAATGGTGTATTCGCCGCAGATGTAGCAGAATATATCGGGCTTATTTTTGCAAGATCTGGTTGAAGCCATTTTATTCACCTATAAAATAAAAAAAATACCAATAAGTCATAAATTGGCGCATGTAAACTCTCCAGAGTTCGTTTATTTCAAGAAAAAAAAAAAAAATGTTGTATCATACAAAGCAAAAATACCCGTACATGTAAACAAAAATGTCAAAAAAATAACATGTGGCGCGGTTCAGAAAGTTGATCTGATTGAACAAAACCAATGTTATTTTTGAATTCAGCACATCAAAATTACTCTAAATCAGTTGAAGAACCTCAGACAATTTTTTTGGCTGTTGACAAGTGTTATGAGAGTTTTTGAGCTTTTTAGGTAACAAAACGCAAAAACACATGAATAGGACTCTATATGGAGAAAGAACAACATTAACAAAAAACGTGTATTTTGAGTGTTTTTCATATTGTTAGGTATTAAAACGCCGAAATGTACGCAAAACATCCGAAACAGGGACACGAAACGACATTACCAGAAAAGTGTCTTTTGAGTGTTTTCTGTTTTTGAGCGTGTTAGGCACCGAAACGCTAAAAAAAGAAAAAAAAATGTAATTCACCCTATATAAGAATACAAAAAAAAAAAAAACATTGCGTAAAACGTCTTTTGAGTGTTTTTTTTTCGAATTTCTTAATTACCGAAACGCTAAAACGCAGGTAATTATGGAAGAACAGATTAACATTACCAAGAAAACAATTATTTTGAGCGTTTTTGAGCTTGTTATGTAGAAAAACGCCAAAATGCATTGAAAGTACCCTTTATTGGCAAACGAAAAGATATTACGAGAAACGTTTAATATGTGTGTTTTGAGCACACACTGTACCGCGTTACTAGAAATCTATATATAGAAACAGAACAACATTACTAAAAAATGTGTATTTTGAGGATATTTCACATTGTTAGGTAGCAAAGCGCCAAACTGCATTCAAAGCATCCTATAAGGGGAAAGGAAACGATATTTTCAGAAACGTCTTTTGAGTGTATTTGAGCGTGCTAGGAAGAAAACACTAAAAAGCCCGGAAAACAGCCAATATGAAAAAACAAAACTAAACAAAACAAAAACGTCTCTATTCAATGTTTTTTGAGCTATTTACGAACCGTAACACAAAAACGCATGCAAAACACCCATTACGGAGAAACAGAATAATATTTCCAAAAACAAACATTTTGAGTGTTTTGAGATTGTTGCGTAAAAAACGCCAAAATGCATGGAAAATATAATGTATGAGGAAACGAAAATACATTACAAGAAACGTGTGTTATAAGTGTTTTTTTTTTTTACTTTTTAGATATCAAAACGGTAATACATGCACATGAATAGCACTCTATATGGAGAAATAGAACATCATCAACAAAAACATGTATTTTGATCATATTTTACATTATTAGGTACCAAAACACCAAAATGTATCCAAAGCATCCTATAGAGGGAAAAGAAAAAAAAAAAAATCCGGAAATGTGTTTTGAGTGTTTATGAGCGTGTTAGGCATCAAAATCGAAAAAAAAAAAAAAATGGAAAACACTCTATATGGGAAAACAAAACAACTTTACAACTTTTTGGCCTACTTACGAACCAAAACGCTAAAACACATGTAAAACTTCCTTTAAAGAGAAAGCATTTTGAGTGTTTTTTTTTTTCAGCTTCTTACGTATATAAACATCAAAACGCATGGAAAGTACTGTATAAGGGAAACGAAAGAACATTACGGAATCGTATATAATGAGTGTTTTTGAGCTTCTTGGAAACGAAAAGGCTAACACGCATAAATAGTACTTTACATGGTGAAACAGAACAATATTACCAAAAATGTGTATTTTGAGTGTATTTTACATTGTTAGATACCAAAATGCATCCAAAGCACTCCATATGACGAAAGGAAACGGGATTTTGAAAAATCTGTCTTTCGAGGATTTATGAAAGTGCTAGGCACCAAAATGATAAAAAAAATAAAGTACATGCAAAGCACCATATATGGGTAAAAAAAAAAAAAACTACCAAAAACGTCTCTTTTCATGTTTTCTGAGCTACGTACGTACCAAAACAATGAAACGAATGGAAAAATCCCTGTATGGGGTAACAGTATAACTTGAACAAAAATGTATATTTTGCGTGTTTTTGAGCTTGTTACGCAGAAAAATGCAAAATATGCATGGAAAGTACTCTATATGGGGAAACGAAAAGACTACCTGAAACGTGTTTTATGAGAGCTTTTGAGCTTCTTAGGTACCAAACTGTTAAGCGCAAGAATAGCACTCTCTATCGAGAAATAGAACAATATTACCAAACACGTGTATTTTGATTTCTTTTCACATTATTAGGTACGAAAACGGCAAAATACCTGCAAAGATCCTTATATTGGGAAACGAAACGATATTACTTCTCAGTGTTTTTTTTAGCGTGTTGTACATCAAAACGCTAAAAAAAAAAAAAAAAAAAAAAACTAAATTCACGCTAGATAGGACTTTTTTTTTTTTTTATGTAGGAAGGACACTGGCCAAGGGGAACAAAAATCTAAAAAAAAAAAAAAATGCCCACTGAAATGCCAGTCCCATAAAAGGGTCAAAGCAGTGGTCACAAATTGATCAATAAGTGTCTTGAAACCTCTCTCTTGAAGGAATTCACGTCATAGGAAGGTGGAAATACAGAAGCAGGCAGGGAGTTCCAGAGTTTTACCAGAGAAAGGGATGAATGATTGAGAATACTGGTTAACTCTTGCGTTAGAGAGGTGGACAGAATAGGGGTGAGAGAAAGAAGAAAGCCTTGTGCAGCGAGGCCGCGGGAGGAGGGGAGGCATGCAGTTAGCAAGATCAGAAGAGCAGTTAGCCTGAAAAATAGCGGTAGAAGACAGCTATTGCGGCGGTGAGAGAGAGGCTGAAGACAGTCAGTTAGAGGAGAGGAGTTGATGAGACGAAAAGCTTTTGATTCCACCCTGTCTAGAAGAGCAGTATGAGTGGAATCCCCCCAGACATGTGAAGCATACTCCATACATGGACGGATAAGGCCCTTGTACAGAGTTAGCAGCTGGAGGGTGAGAAAAAAACTGGTGGAGACGTCTCAGAACACCTAAATTCATAGAAGCTGTTTTAGCTAGAGATGAGATGTGAAGTTTCCAGTTCAGATTATAAGTAAAGGACAGACTGAGGATGTTCAGTGTAGAAGAGGGGGACAGTTGAGTGTCACTGAAGAAGAGGGGATAGTTGTCTGGAAGGTTGTGTCGAGTTGATAGATGGAGGAATTGAGTTTTTGAGGCATTGAACAATTCCAAGTTTGCTCTGCCTCAATCAGAAATTTTAGAAAGATCAGAAGTCAAGCGTTCTGTGGCTTCCCTGCGTGCTATGTTTACCTCCAGAAGGGTTGGACGTCTATGAAAAGACGTGGAAAAGTGCAGGGTGGTATCATCAGCGTAGGAGTGGATAGGACAAGAAGTTTGGTTTAGAAGATCATTAATGAATAGTAAGAAGAGAATGGGTGACAGGACAGAACCCTGAGGAACACCACTGTTAATAGATTTAGGAGAAGAACAGTGACCATCTACCACAGCAGCAATAGAACGGTCAGAAAGGAAACTTGAGATGAAGTTACAGAGAGAAGGATAGAAACCGTAAGAGGGTAGTTTGGAAATCAAAGCTTTGTGCCAGACTCTATCAAAAGCTTTTGATATGTCCAAGGCAACAGCAAAAGTTTCACCAAAATCTCTAAAAGAGGATGACCAAGACTCAGTAAGGAAAGCCAGAAGATCAACAGTAGAGCGGCCTTGACGGAACCCATACTGGCGATCAGATAGAAGGTTTCGAAGTGATAGATGTTTAAGAATCTTCCTGTTGAGGATAGATTCAAAAACTTTAGATTGGCAGGAAATTAAAGCAATAGCACGGTAGTCTGAGGGATTAGAACGGTCACCCTTTTTAGGAACAGGTTGAATGTAGGCAAACTTCCAGCAAAAAGGAAAGGTAGATGTTGACAGACAGAGCTGAAAGAGTTTGACTAGGCAAGGTGCAAGCACGGAGGCACAGTTTCGGAGAACAAGAGGAGGGACCTCATCAGGTCCATAAGCCTTCCGAGGGTTTAGGCCAGTGAGGGCATGGAAAACATCATTGCAAAGAATTTTAATACGTGGTATGAAGTAGTCAGAGGGTGGAGGAGAGGGAGGAACAGGCCCAGAATCGTCCAAGGTATAGTTTTTAGCAAAGGTTTGAGCGAAGAGTCCAGCTTTAGAAATAGATGTGATAGCAGTGGTGCCATCTGGTTGAAATAGAGGAGGGAAAGAAGAAGAAGCAAAGTTATTGGAGATATTTTTGGCTAGATGCCAGAAATCACGAGGGGAGTTAGATCTTGAAAGGTTTTGACATTTTCTGTTAAAGAAGGAGTTTTTGGCTAGTTGGAGAACAGACTTGGCATGGTTCGGGGCAGAAATATAAAGTGCATGAGATTCTGGTGATGGAAGGCTTAAGTACCTTTTGTGGGACACCTCTCTTTCATGTATAGCACGAGAACAAGCTGTGTTAAACCAAGGTTTAGAAGGTTTAGGACGAGAAAAAGAGTGAGCAATGTACGCCTCCATGCCAAACACTATCACCTCTGTTATGCGCTCAGCACACAAAGACGGATCTCTGACACGGAAGCAGTAGTCATTCCAAGGAAAATCAGCAAAATACCTCCTCAGGTCCCCCCAACTAGCAGAGGCAAAACGCCAGAGGCACCTTCGCTTAGGGGGATCCTGAGGAGGGATTGGAGCGATAGGACAAGATAAAGATATGAGATTGTGATCGGAGGAGCCCAACAGAGAAGAAAGGGTGACAGCATAAGCAGAAGATCAGGAAAAGGTCAAGAATGTTGGGCGTATCTCCAAGACAAGCAGGAATACGAGTAGGGTGTTGCACCAATTGCTTTAGGTCATGGAGGATAGCAAAGATGTAGGCTAGTTCACCAGGATGGTCAGTGAAGGGAGAGGAAAGCCAAAGCTGGTGGTGAACATTGAAGTCTCCAAGAATGGAGATCTCTGCAAAAGGGAAGAGGGTCAGAATGTGCTCCAGTTTGGAAGTTAAGTAGTCGAAGAATTTCTTATAATCAGAGGAGTTAGGTGAGAGGTATACAGCACAGATAAATTTAGTATGAGAGTGACTCTCCGAGTGGAAAACTCGGAAGATTCAAGAGCGTGGGCACGAGAGCAGGTTAAGTCATTGCACACATAAACGCAACATCCAGCTTTGGATCGAAAATGAGGATAGAGAAAGTAGGAGGGAACAGAAAAGGGGCTACTGTCAGTTGCCTCAGACACCTGAGTTTCAGTGAGGAAAAGAAGATGAGGTTTAGAAGAGGAGAGGTGGTGTTCTACAGATTGAAAATTAGATCTTAGACCGCGAATGTTACAGAAGTTAATGAGAGAGAGAAAGGCAGTCCGACCTGGGGACATTTGTGGTCCCCTTCCCAGATGGGGACTCCGAGGCTGGTGTAGGAGTCGCCATGATGATTTTAAAATTTTTGAGTGAAGGGTGTGTGTGTTATTAGGTGCTTGTAGTTTTGTGTGGAGGAAGAGAGTTGTCTTTAGAGGGCAGGCAGTGACTGCCCCCCTTGTGTTGTGAGACACAAAGGGAAACGTTCAGGGAGGTCACAGCTGGGTTTAATGATAAGTTCACAGCACCCCTTGAACAGTGCTTTAGACCTCACTGGGAGTAATTATCGTTTCGGCAGGTGTCTACTGCAGGTGTCTACTACAAGAGAACATTAAGAAAACGTGTTTTCAGGGTTTTATGAAAATCCCACGTACCAGAACGCTAAAACGCATGGAAAACACGGTTCATGTAAAACTACAATAAACTAGAATAATCTAATATAACCTTACCTAACATAACAAATATTTTGAGTGTTTTTCAGCTTGTTACGTAGAAAACGTCAAATTAATGCAAAGTACCGTATATGGTGAAACAAAAAGACATTATAAGAAACATGTATTAGAAGTGTTTTTGAACTTAGGTACAAAAATGCGAAAATACGTTTAATACCACTCTGTATGGAGAAACAGAATAACATTACCAAAAAACAAGTATTTTGAGGATTTTTGAGGTTGTTACGTACAAAAACGCAATAATGTATGCAAAGTATCCAGTTTCGGAAAACGAAAAGACATTGCAAGAAACGTGTATAATGAGTGTTTTTTTTTTTTTCTAGGTATCAAAACGCTTAAAAAAACATGAATAAGAATTTAAATGATGAAACAGAACAGCAATACCAAAAGGATGTATTTTAATGTATTTCACATTTTTAGGTGCCAGTGTGCGAAAATGCATGCAAAGAATCATATATGGGGAAATGAAGCGACATTTCCAGTAACTTGTCTTTTGAGAGTGTTGGGTATTAAAACACTAAAAAAGAATGGAAAGCATTCTATATGGGAAAAGGAAACATTACAAAAAAACGTGTCTTTTGAATGTTTTGTGCTATTTACATACCAAAACAGTAAAACGCATGGAAAACAAACTTCATGGAGAACGAGAATAACAGTACCGAAATTCAGTATTTTCAGTGTTTTTGAGCTTCCTACGTAGAAAAACGACAAAATGTATTGAAAATATCTTATATCAAGAATCTACATTACGAAAAACGTGTATTACGAATGTTTTTGAGCTTCTTGATTATCAAAACGCTAAAACATATAAATAGAACTCTATATGAAGAAACAGAACAACTTAACTTAAAACGTGTATTTTGAGTGTTTTTCACATTGTTAGGTACCAAAACGCGAAAATGCTTTTAATGCCTCTTATATGGAGAAACGAAACGACATCACCGAAAACTTTTCTTTTGTCTATTTTTGAGCGTGTTAGGCACCAAAACGATGGAAAACATGGAATTCACTCTGAATGGGAATGCAAAACAGCATTATGAAAAACGTATCTTTTTAGTGTTTTTGAATTTATTACGTACCAGAACGCTTAAACGTATGCAAAACATACTTTATTTAGAAACAATAACATTACCAAAAAAAAAAAAAAAAGTATTTTGAGTGTTTTTTGAGCTTGTTACCTACAAAAACGCCAAAATGCATGCAAAGTACCCTATATGGGGAAAAGAAAAGACATTACGAGAAATGTGCATTTGAAATGTTTTTTTTTTTCACATTGTTAGGTACCAAAACGTAAAATGCATGCAAAGCAAACTGTATGTAGAAAGAAAAACGAGATTTCAGGGAACGTGTCTTTTGAGTGTTTATGAGCATGCTATGAACCAAAACGCTAAAAAGCATAGAAATCACCCTACTTGGGAATACAGAAAAAAAAAAAAAACATTACGTAAAACATGTCTTTTGGGCGTTTTTGATTTTCCTATTTACCAAAAGACGAAAACGATTTCAAATGTCCTTTATAGAGAAACAGAATAAGAACCAAAAACATGTATTTTGAGTATTTTTGAGCTTGTTACGTACATAATCGCCAAAATGCATGGAAAGTATTCTATATAGGGAAAAGGAAGGACATGAAAAAAGACGTGTATTATGAGAGATTTTGAGCTTCTTGGCGAAAACGCGAAAACACATATATAGCACTCTATATGGAGAAACAGAAAGACATTACCAAAAACAAGAATTTTGAGTGTATTTCACATTGTTAGATAACAAAGCCAAAATGCATCCCATATGGGGAAAGGAAACGAGATTTCTAAAAAAAGATGTCTTTTGAGTGTTCATAAGCGTATTAGGCAGGAAAACGCTAAAAAGCATGGAAGTCTCCCTATATGGGAAAATAAAACAACATTAACAAAAACGTCTCTTTTCAGTGTTTTTGAGCTATTTACGTACCAAGAAGCAAAGATGCATGGAAAACACCCTTCATGAAGAAACAGAATAATATTACGAAATTAAGTATTTGTTTTTGAGGTTGTTACATAGGAAACACAAAAATGCATGTAAAGTTCCTATATAAGGAAACGAAAAATCTTTACGAAAAACATGTATTATGAGTGCTTTTCATCTTCTTAGGTACCAAAGCGCAAAAAGGCATGAATAACTCTCTATATGGAGAAACATAACATTACTACGAACCTATATTTTAATTGTCTTTCACATTGTTAGATTCGAAAACGCTAAAATGCATGCAAAGCACACTATTTGGGGAGAAGAATTTTTTTTTTTTTTTTTTTGAGTGCTTTTGAGCATTATATGCACCTAAACGCTAGAGAGAATGGAAAGCACCCAATATAGGCATTCAAAACAACATTACCAAAAACGTTTCTTTTCAGTCTTTTGAGTTACGTATCAAAACGCTGAAAGGAATTCAAAAGAACCTTAATGTAAAAAAGAAAAAAAAAAAAAAAACATAATATCAGTGATACCAAAACAAGTATTTTGAGTGTGTTTTTTTTTTTTTAGCTTGTTACGTCTACAAACGCTGAAATGCATGCAAAGTACCCTACATGGGGAAACAAAAAGACATTGCGAGAAACGCTACATGTATAATGGGTGTTTTTGAGCTTCTTAGGTAACAAAACTTGAAAACAAATGAATAACGCTCTATATGGAGAAAGAAAATAACATAACAAAAAAAAAAGTGGATTTTGAGTCTATTTCACATTGTTAGATACCATAACGCCAAAATGCATGGTAAGCACTCTATATTGGGAAAGAAAAGACATTTAAAAAAAACGTGTTTCTCGAGTATTTCTGAGCGCGTTAGGGGCCAAAACACAAAAAAAAAAAAAAATAAAAAAACATCAAAAGGATTCTATATGCGAAAAAAAAATAAATAAATAAAAAAATTAAAAACGTCTTTCGAGCTACTTACGTACCAAAACTGTAAAACGCATGCAAAATACCATTTATCAAGAAAAACACACACACACACAAAAAATTACCAAAAACAAGTATCTTTAGCGTTTTTTGAGCTTGTTACGTACAAAAAACGTCAAAACGCATGGAAAGTACCCCTTATGAGGAAACGAAAAAAAAAAAAAACATTATGAGAACAAGTATTGACAGTGTTTTTGAGCTTCATAGGTAACTAAATCTCGAAAACGAATGAATAGCACTCTATAAGGAAAACCAGAACAACATTACCAAAAAGCTGCATTTTGAGCATTTTTCATATTGATAGGTACCAAAATGTAAAAATGCATGTAAGGCACCCTATATGGGTAATGAAACGAGATTTCCAAAAAGCATGTTTTTTGAGTGTTTATGAGCGTTATAAGCACGAAAGCGCTAAAGAGAATGGAAAACACATAATATGGGGAAACAAAACAACATTACCAGAGACGTCTTTTACGTACCAAAAAGCTAAAACACATGGAAAATATTATTTGTGAAAAAAACACATTAAAAAAAAAAAAAAAAAAAAAAAAAAAAAATATATATATATATATATATATATATATATATATATATATATATATATATATATATATATATATATATATATATATATATATATTTAGTGTTTTGAGCTTGTTACGCACAAAAACGCAAAAATGCATGAAAAATACACTATAAGGGGAAATGAAAGAACATTACCAGAAATGTGTATTATGAGTGTCTGAGTTTCTTAAGTACCAAAACACTAATACTCATGAATAGCACTCTATTTGAAAAAAAAAAAGAATAACATTACTAAAAACATGTACAAAAATGGTACAGAAATTCCAAAACATATGCAAAGCCTCCTATGAGAGGAAATGAAACGACTTTCCCAGAAACGTGTGTTTTGAGTGTTTTTGAGTGTGTTAGGCACTAAAACGGTAAAAGAATGGAATCCACCCATATAGGGTGGATTCCATTCTTTTACCACAACTTTAACATACAACATTACGAAAAAAACTTCTTATATACCAAAACGCTTAAACGCATGTAAAACACACTTTATGGAGAAACAATAACATTACCAAAAAGAACTATTTTCCATTTTTTTAGTTTATGTAAAAAAAAAAAAAAAATGCATGCAAAGAGCCCCATATGATGAAACGAAAAGACATTACGAGAAACGTGTATTATGAGTGTTTTTAAACTTTTTTGGTATCAAACGGCAAAACGCGTCACTACCACTCTATATGGAGAAACGAAAAAAAACAAAACTTTACCAAAAACTTGTAATTTGAATGTTTTCACATTGTTAGTTACCAAAAACGTCAAATTACATGGAATATGGGAAAACGAAATGACATTCCATGAAACGTATATTAGGCAGCAAAACGCAAAGAAAGCATGAAAAACACCCTATGCGGGTATAGAAGACTAAATAAAAAAAAAAAAAAGACGAGTATTTTGATTATTTTTTGAGCTTGTTCTGTACAAAAACGCCAGAATGCTTGGAAAGTACCCAATATGGGAAAACTAAATTTAATTACAAGAAACGTGTATTTTTTAGCTTTTTAGGTACCAAAACCGCTAAAACCCATGAAGAGCACTTTATATTGAGTTACATAACAACAAAACAAAAAACGTGTATTTTAAGTGTACTTCACATTCATAGGTATCAAAACTCCTACATGTATGCAAAGCACCCTATATGGGAAAAGGAAATGACATTTCCAGAAGTGTGTCTTTTGAATGTTTATGACATATTAGGCACCAAAGCGCTAGAAAGCATGAAAAAAAAAAAACTATAAGGGAAAAGAAAACATTATAATCACCTGTCTTTTCAGTGATATTTTAGCTTCTTACGTAAAAAAAAAAAAAAAAAAACGCTGAAATTGATGTAAAAAAACTTTAATGGAGTAACAGATTAACATTAGCCAAACAAGTGTTTTGAGTCTTTTTGAGCTTGTTACGTACAAAAACACAAAAATGCATGCAAAGTACAATTCATGGGGGAAACGAAAGGGCATTACAAGTGACATGTATTATGAGTGTTTTTGAGCTTTTAAGTTACCAAAATGCTAGAACGCATGAATAGCACATTATATGGAGAAATATAACAATCTTACGAAAAAAAAAAACATGTATTTTTTGAGCTACTTACGTACCAAAACGCAAAAAATGCTTGAAAACACCGTTTATAGAGAAACACAATAACAATAAGAAAAAATCGTGTTATATAGTGTTATATATTGAGTGTTTTTACATTATTAAATACCTAAACGAAAAAAATGCATTCAAAGCCCCTTTCATGGGAAAATGAAGCGACATTACCAGAAACTTGTCTTTTAAATGTTTTGAACGTGGTTGGCACAAAAAAAGCTAAAAAGCATGTAAATCACCCTATATAGTAATACAAAACAACATTAAGAAAAACGTGAATTTTTAGGCATTTTTTTTACTTATTACGTACTATCACGCTAAAAAGCATTCAAAATAAACTTTATGGAAAAAACTGAATAACATTATCAAAGACAACTACTTTCAATTGTTTTTAAGCTTGTTACGTAAAAAAATCTTCAAAATGCATACAAAGTACCCTATATGGGGAAACGAAAAGACATTACGAGAAATGTGCTTTATGAGTGTCTTTAAGGTTTTTTGCTACCAAAACGCGAAAACGCGTTAATATCACTCCATATGGAGAAACAGAACAACATTACCAAAACGTGTAATTTGAGTGTTTTTCACAGGTACTAAAACACACAGGTACTAAAACACCAAAATGCATGTTAAGCCCGTTGTATAGGAAAACGAAACGATATTGCAAATGACGTATGTTTTGTGAGTTTTCGTGCATGATTGGCACCAAAACGGTAAAAAGCTTGGAGAGCACGTTATATGGGAAAACAAAACGAAATTACGAAAAACACGTCTTTTGAGTGTTTTGAACTTTGAAACGCTAAAACACATGCAAAACACCATTTATGGAAAAAGCAGGATAACATTATTAAAAACAAGTATTGCTAGTGTCTTTGAGCTTGTTCGTACAAAAACCGCAAAATACATACAAAAAAGACCCTATATGGAAAAAGAAAGGACATTACCTGAGATGTGCATTATGAGTGTTTTTGAGTTTCTTAGGTACCAAACCGCTAAATCGCATGAATAATATTCTATATAGAAAACTTGAACAATATTAAAAAAAATAAAAATAAATAAATAAAAAAATAATAAGAAATAAGTAAAAACAAACAAACAAATAAATAAATAAATAAGTAAATAAAATGAATATATAAATAAAAAAAATAAATTAACGTTTATTTGACGATATTTCACATTGTTTAGTACGAAAAAACAAAATGCTTACAAATTACCAAAAAAGACAAATATTTTAAATATTTTTGAGCTATAAAAAGAAAGTATGCACGTAAACTATATGGGGCAACGAAAAGACACCACGAAAAACGTATATCATGAGTATTTTTGTGCTTCTTAGGTATCAAAGCAATAAAACTATATAAAAATATAGTATATATATAATATATACTATATATATATAAATATATGGAGAAACAGAACATTACCAAAAACATTTATTTTGAGTATTTTTGACATTGTACCAAAACGCCAAAACGCATGCAATGTCTCCTATATAGGGAAAGAAAACACTACCAGAACCGTGTCTTTTGACTGTTTTTTTTTTTTTTCTTATCGTGTTTGACACTAAAACGCTAAATAGAATGGAAATCACCCTATATGTGAATACAAAACATCACGAAAAACGTCTTTTTAAGTGTTTTCGAACTTCATACTTACCGAAACGCTGAAACGCTTGCAAAACACACTTTATGGAGAAACAGAATAACATTACCAATAACAAATATTTTTGAGTGTTTTTGAGCTGCTTACGTAGAAAAACGCCAAAATGCATGAGTAGTACCCTATATTGGGAAACGAAATGACATTATGAGAAACATGTATTATGACTGATTTTGAGCTTTTTTGGTACCAAACGCCAAAATGCGTTAATACCACTCTATACGAAAAAAAAAAAAAAAAAAAAAACAACGTTCCCCAAACGTGTAATTTGAGTGTTTTTCACATTGGTAGGTGCACACTCACATTGTTAACCCCTTCCAGGGGGAAACTAAACGACAAACAAGAAAAGTATCTTTTGAGTTTTTTTTTCTGCAAGTTACACACAAAAATTATAACAAGCATGGAAAGCACCCTAGACTATATGCGAATTAAAAATAACATTACCAAAAACGTGTGTTTTGAGTGTTTTTTTTTCACATCCTACATTCGAAAACGTTAAAACGCATGTAAAAACACCTTTTATGCAAAAAAGAATATCATTACCCCCCCCAAAAAAAAGCAAGTATTTTGACTGTTTTTGAGTTTATTACGCACAAAAACGCAAAAAGGCATGCAAAGTACCCTATATGGGGAAACGAAAAGACATTACGAGAAACGTGCATTATGAGTGTTTTTAAGCTTCTTCGTTATCAAAATTCTAAAACGCATGAATAACACTCTATATGGAGAAAAAGAATAAGATGAATGGCACTCTATATTGAGAAACAGAACATTACCCAAAAACGTGTATTTTGAGTGATTTTCATATTAGTGAGTATCAAAACGCCAAAATTCATGCAAAGCCCCCATATGGGGAAACGAGCGAAATTACCAGAAACGTGTTTTTGTGAGTGTTTGTTGATAGTGTTCAGCACAAAAACGTAAAAAAAATAATAGAAATGCCCTTATATGGGAATAGAAAAAAAAAAAAACGAAAAACTTGTCTTTTAAGTGTTTTGAACGTATTACCTATCAAAACGCTAAAACACATGCAAAGCGCCCTTTATGGAGAAACAGAATAACATTACCAAAAACAAGTATTTGGAGACTTTTTGAGCTTATTACGTACAAAAACGACAAAATGCATGCAAAGTACCATATATATAGGGGAAAAGAAAAGACATTAAGGGAAACGTGTATTATGATAGTTTATGACCTTCATAGGTTCCGAAATGCTAAAATGCAGGAATAGCACTATATATTTAAATAAATAAAAACATTAACAAAAACATGAATTTTTGGGTGTATTTCATACGCCAAAATGCATGCAAAGCACCATATATGGGAAAAGGAAACAATATTTCCAGTAAGGTGTCTTTTGAGTGGGTATGAGCGTGTTAGGTACCAAAACGCTAAAAAGCATTCAAAGCACGCTATATGCGAGAATAAAGCATTACCAAAAAGTCTCTTTTAAGTGTTTTGAGCCCAAAAAACGCATGCAAAAAAGCTTTGTGGAAAAACAGAATAACATAACCAAAAGCAAATATGATAAGTGTGGTTGAGCTTGTTACGTAGAATGACGCCAAAATGGATGCAAAGTACCCTATATCGGGAAACGAAAGGACAATACAAGAAACGTATATTATGAGAGTTTTTGAGCCTTTTAGCTCCCAAAATTCGAAAACATGTTAATAGCACTCTATAAAGAGAAATAAAATGACATTACCAAAAAACGTGTAATTTGAGGGTTTTGCACAATGTTAGGCACCAAAATAGCCAAAATGCATGGAAAGTCCCTTATATGGGAAGACGAAACAATATTCCAAGTAAAGTATCTCGAGTATTTTCGTGCATGTTAGGCACCAAAACTTTAAAAAGCATGGAAAACACTTTATATAGGAATAGAAAACAAAATTATAAAAAAACGTGTCTTTTGAGTATTTTCAGCTTCTTATGTACCAGAACCCTCCATGGAGAAACAAAATAATATTACCAAAAACAAGCATTTTGAGTGGGTTTAAGCTTCTTACGTTGAAAAAAAGCCTAAAAGCATGGAAAGTACTCTAAAAGAGAAAAACGAAAAGACAATAAGAGAAACGTGTATTATGAGTGTTTTTGAGATTCTTCGGTACCAACACATGAGAACGCATAAACAGCACTACGAAAAAAAAAAGATAAAAAAAAATAGATAAATAAATAAATTGTATTTTTAGTGTAGTTCACATTTTTAAGTAACAAAACGCAAAAATGCATGCAAAGCACCCTATATGTAGAAAATAAATGACATTTCCTTAAGAGTGTCTTTTGAGTATTTATGGGAGATTTAGGCATAGAAACGTGCAAAAACGTCAAAATGGATGCAAACTACTTAATAAGGGGAAACGAAAAGACACTACGAGAAATTTGTATTATAAATGTTTTTGAGCTTTTTAAATACCAAAACGCTAAAACGCATGAAGAGCACTCTATATTAAGAAACAGAAAAAAAAAACTACCAAAAACGCGAATTTTTAGTGTATTTCACATTATTAGATGCCATATCGCGAAAATGCATGTAATTTACCCAATGTGGCGAGACAATAAGCGATTAAGAAAATCGTGTATAATGAGTGTTTTTAAGTTTCTTAGGTACCAAAGTGGTAAAACGCATGAGCTATATGGAGAAACAGAATAACATTACGGAAAATAAGTATTTTGAGTTTTTTAACTTGTTACATACAAAAAACGCCAAAATGCAGCCAAAGTACCCTGTATGGGGACATGAAAAGAAACTACGAGACGCGTGTATTATGAGTTTTTTTTTTTTAGCTTCTTATGTACCAAAACGCTAAAACGCATGAACAGAACACAGACACAGAACAATATTTCCAAAAAACGTGCTATTTGAATGTATTTCATATTATAAGGTGCCATAACACCAAAGTACATGCAAAGCACCCTATATAGGGAAAAGAAGCGATATTTTCATAAACATGTCTTTTGAGTTTTTATTAGCGTGTTAGGCACTCAAAAGGCAAAAACCATAGAAAGGTCTCTATACGGGAAAAAAAAAAAGAAAAACGACAACGAAAAAAATGTCTTTTGAGTGTTTTTAAGCTATTTACGTACCAAAACGCATAAACGCATGTAAAACGCATTTTTGAAGAAAAACAATAATATTACCAAAAATTAGTATTTTGAATGTTTTTAATCTTGTTACGTACTTGTCTTTTGAGCGTTTTTTCAGCTCCTTACGTACCAAAACTCTGAAACGCCTGAAAACACCCTTTATGAATAAAAATAACATTACCAGAAAGAAGTATTTTCAGTGTATTTTGGCTTGTTACGTAAAAAAAAAAAAAACGCCAATATTCATGCAAAGTGTCCTACATAAGAAAAGCAAAAGATCATTACGAGAGACTTTTATTATAAATGTTTATGAATTTTATAGGTATCTAAACGCTAAACCATATGAACAGCTATATATATGGAGAAACAGACCTACATAACAAAAAGCGTATATTTTGAGTAGGTACCAAAACGCTGAAAAAAAAAGATGCAAAATACCCTATATGGTAAAAAAAAAAAAAAAACATTCAGAAACGAGTCTTTTAAGTGTTTATGAGCATGTTAGGCAAAAAGCATGGAAAAAACCCTATAAAGGAAAACAAAAGAACATTACCAAGAACGTGTCTCTTCCGTGATTTAGATCTGCTTACGTACGAAAACGCTGAAACCTCCCCCCCAAAGAAAAAAAAAATATATTGAGAAACAGTATACCTTTACCAAAAACGTGTATGTTAATAGTTTTTGAGCTTGTTACATAGAAAAGTAAAAAAAAAGTGCATGCAAAGTACTCTGTATGGGGAAACTAGAAGACATTACGAGAATAGTGTATTATGGGAGTTTTGAGCTTCTTAGATACTAAATGCTGAAACGCATGAATAGCATATCTATTGCCAAAAACGTGTATTTTGATTGTTTTTCACACTGTAAGAGCCAAAATCCATGCAAAGCTCACTATATGGAAAAAAAAAAAAAAACGAAACATTATCAGAAACATGTCTTTTCAGTGTTTTTGAGCGAATTATGCACGAAAACGCCAAAGAGCATGGAAATCACCCAATATGGGTCTTTTCTGTGTTATTGGACTTAAACCAAAACGCTAAAACGCATGCAAACACTCTTTAGGGAAAATATAATAACATTACGAAAAACAAATGTTTTTAATGTTTTTTTTTTTTTTTTTGTGTTTGCTACGTAGAAAAACGCAAAATGCAGGCAATGTACTTCATATGGGAAAATGAAAGGACATCGCCAGAGGCGTGTATTATTTTCAAGCTTCTTAGGTACCAAAACATTAAAACGCATGAATAGCATTCTGTATGAAGAAACAAAATAACAGCTAAAATCGTTTATTTTCAGCGAATTTCACATGTTTAGGTACCAAAACGCCACAATGCATGCAAAACACCTTATATGGCGAAGATAAATGACATTTCTAGAAACGTGTCTTTTCAGTATTTATAAACGTGTTAGGCATGAAAACGCTCTAAAGCATGGAAAATACTCTATATGGGAAAAAAACAAAAAAACAAAACAAAACGTTTTTTGAGTGTTTTGAGCTACTTCCGTACTAAAACGCTAACATGCTTGCAAATCATCCTTCATGGAGAAAAAAAAATAACGTTACCAAAAACAAATATTATTAGTGTTTTCAGGTTCTTTCGTACGGAAACGCAAAAATGCATGGAAGTTACCCAATATGGGAAACGAAAAGATATTACGAGAATTTTGCATTCAAAGTGTGTTTGAGCTTCTTAGGTACCAAAAGTTTAAAAGGTTTGAATAACATTCTATATGTAGAAAAAGAACATTACCAAAAATGTGTATTTCGAGTATTTTCAAATTGTTAGGTATCAAAACACCAAAAAGCATATGGAGAAACGAAACTACATTACCAAAAAAGTGTCTCCTCAATTTTTTTTTTAGCCTAAAATACAGAGAAAGAAAGCACCCTATATTGGGACACAAAAGAACATTACAAGGAGCGTGTATTACAGGTATTCCTGAGCATAGCAACCTCGTTTCTTGTAATATCGTTTCATTTCTGAAATACGGTACTTTCCGTGCATTTTGATATTTTTGTACGTAACAACCTCAAAACATTGAAAATCCTATTTTTCTATAAACGGTGTTTTGCAGGCTTTTTAGCTGTTTTTAGTACGTAAGAAGCTCAAAAACACAAAACACTCATAAGTCACATTTTTCGTAATGTTCTTTCATATCCCAATATAGGGTGCTTTTTATGTATTTTAGCGTTTTGGGGCCTAAAACATAAAAAAAAAAACTGAAATAACACTTTATATGGAGAAAAAGAACAACATTCTCAAAAAGTCTGTTTTGAGTGCTTTTTACATTGTTAATTACCAAAACGCTTAAGTGCATGCAAAGCACCCTACATGGGGAAAGGAAAGCACATTACAAAAAGCATGTATTGTTAGTGTTTATGAGATTTTTTTTGGCGTTTTGGTACGTAACACTGAAAATACCCAAAATATACATTTTTGGTTATGTTCTTTTTCAACATATAGAATGCTATTCATGCCTTTTAGCGTTTTGGTTTCTAAGAAACTTTTTTTTTTTTGTATATGGAGAAAGAGAACATTACTAAAACCGTTTACTTTGTGTTAGGTTGCAAAACGCCAAAATGAATGCAAATTGCTCTACATGGTGAAAAAATGAAAAATATGACTAGAAACGTGTCGTTTGATTGTTTTTTTTTTCAATGTTAGACACCAAAGTCTTAAAAAGCACAGAAATCACCCTATATGTGAATATAATGCAAAAACAACATTACCGAAAACGTGTCTTTGGAGTGTCGTTTCAGCTTCTTAAGTACCAAAATGCTAGAAGGGATGCAAAACATTCGTACAGAGAAACTGAATAACATTAGAAGAAATGTGTATTTTGAATATTTTTTTAGCTTCTTAGGAAAGGAAACGTGAATATGGATGCAAAGTACTTTATATGATTAAACAAAACTATATTGTCAGAAAAGTGTATTATATGAGAGTTTTTTTTAGATTCTTAGGTACAAAAATGATGAAACCCGTGAACAGCATTCAATATGGAAAAACAGAACAACATTACGAAAAACGTGTATTCTCAGTGGTTTTTTTTTTTACATTGTTAGGTTCCAAAACGACAAAATGCATGCAGAACACTCTATATGAGGAAACGAAATGTCAATACCAGAAACATATATTTTGAGTGTTTTTGAGAGTGTTAGGCACCAAAACGCTTATAAGCATGGAAAGCACCCTATAGGGGAATACAACATGGAATCATCATGAACAAAAATGTGTCTTTTGTATGTTTTTAAGCTTCTTTACAAACACACTCAATCGCATGCAAAACACTCTTTATGAATAAATAGAATGACATTACAAAAATCGTGGATTTTCAGTGTTTTTGAAATTCTTACATAAAAAAACGCCAAAATGCAAAGTACCCTGTACTGGAAAACGAAACGATATTACAAGAAATGTGTATAATGAGTGGTTCTGAGCTTCTTCAGTCCCAAAACCCTAAAACGCGTTAAAAACACTCTATATGGAGAAACAAATAAACATTAAAAAAAAAAAAAACGGGTTTTTGGAGTGTTTTTCACCTTGTTAGTAACAAAACGCCAAAATGCATACAAAGCAAGTGATTTGAAGAAACAGACAAATGTTACCAAAAACGTGTATTGCAAGTGTGTTTGAACTCGTTAGGTACCAAAACGCCAAAATGCATGCAAACCACTGTACATGGGGAATTTAGAAGACACTATGAGAAAAGTGCATAATGAATGTTTCTAAGCTTCTTATGTATCAAAACGCAAAAACGCGTGAATAATACTCTATATGGAGAAAAGCAAAACAAAAGAACATTATAATAAAACGTGTATTTTGTGTGTTTTTCATACTGTTAGGTACCAAAATGATAAAAAGCATGCGAAGCAATCTATATAGGGAAACGAATGTGTTTTTGAGCGTTTTAGGGACCAAAACAACATTACCAAAAAGGAGTCTGTTGTGTGTTTTTGAGCTTTTTTACGTACCAAAACGCTAAAATTCAAAACTCCCATTATGGAGAAACAAAACAATATTACCAAAAACAAGTATTTTGAGTATTTTTGAGCTTGTTAGGCAAAGAAACGGCAAAATGCATATGAAATACCCTATATGTGAAACAAAACGATATTTTCAGGAACGTGTGCTATAAAGTAACAAAACTAAGTAACAAAACGTTCAATAGCACTCTATATGAAGAAATATAAAAACATAAGCAAAAACTTGTGTTATTCACATTGTTATGTACAAAAAACGCAAAAATTCATGCAAAGTATCCTATATGTAATAACGAAAAGACGTTACGAGAAAAGTGTAATATGAGTCTTTTTGAGCTTCTGAGGCTACAAAATGCAAAAACGCTTCCATACCAAAAAGAAGTATTTTGTGTTTTTTACTTTGTTAGGTACCAAGATGACAAAATGCATGCAAAGCACCCTATATGGTGGGGGGGAAACGATATTTCCAGAAACGTGTCTTTTGAGTGTTTATAAGCGTATTATACACCATAACGCTAAAATGCTTGGAAATCACCCTGTATGGGAATACCAAATAACATTACGAAAATCACGTCTTTTGAGTGTTGAGCTTCTTACGTACCAAAGCGCTAAAACGCATCCAAACACCCTTCATGGAGAAAGAATAACATTACCAGAAACAAGTATTTTGAGTATTTTTTTTAGCTTGTTATGTATAAAAACGACAAATGCATGAAAATGAACCTATATGGGGGTAACGAATCAATATTACTAGAAGTGCGTATTAAGAGTGTTTTTGAGCTTCTTAATTACGAAAACGATAAAACGCCTAAATAGCACTCTATATGAAAATATATAACAAGATTATAAAAAACGTGTATTTTGAGTTTTTTTTTTACATTCTTAGGTACTAAAACGACAAAATGCTTACAGTGTACCCTCAATGGCAAATTGAAACTTCATTTCCAAAAACATGTCTTTTGAATGTCTTTTGGAGCGTGTTCAGCACGAAAGCACTAAAAAGCATGGATAACTCTCTCTCTCTCTCTCTCTCTCTCTCTCTCTCTCTCTCTCTCTCTCTCTCTCTCTCTCTCTCTCTCTCTCTCTCTCTCTCTCTCTCTCTCTCTCTCTCTCTCTCTCTCTCTCTCTCTCTCTCTCTCTCTCTCTCTCTCTCTCTCTCTCTCTCTCTCTCTCTCTCTCTCTCTCTCTCTCTCTCTCTCTCTCTCTATATATATATATATATATATATATAAAACTACCTAGAACGTGTCCTTTGACATGTCTTTTTTAGCTACTTAAGTACCAAAACGCTAAAACACATGCAAAACACGGTTTATAGAGAAACATAATAATTAAAAAAAAAGTGTATGTTTAGTGTTTATGAACTTGTTACGTAAAAAACCGCCAAAATGTATTTAAAGTACACCACATAGAGAAACAAAAGAACATTACGTGAGACGTGTATTTTGAGTTTTTTTTTTTTTTGAGCTTCTTAGGGAACAAAACACTAAAACTCATAAATAGCACTCTATATGGAGAAACAGAACATTGCAAAAAATTAGTATTTTTTTCAGCTTCTTAGGTACCAAAACGATAAATGTCATAAATAAGACTCTATATGGAGAAAATAAGAACATTACCAAGAGGAGTGTGCATTTTAAGTGTATTTCACATTGTTAGGTATCAAAAAGCCAAACTGCATGCAAGGCATTCCATATGGGGAAAGAAAACGAGATTTCTGTAAACGGGTCTTTTAAGTGTTTATGAGCGTGCTAGGAACTAAAACGCTGAAGAGCTTGGAAAGCACTCCATATATATATATATATATATATATATATATATATATATATATATATATATATATATATATATATATATATATATATATATATATATATATATATATATACGCAAAACGTCTCTTTTTAACGTTTTTTTCTACTCATGTACCAAAGCTCTTAAATAAACGCTCTTTATGGACATAATTATACAGAAAAACGTGTATTTTGGGTGTTTTTGAGCTTTTTACTTAGTAAAACGCCAAAAAGCATGAAAAAAAACCTATATGGGAAACAAAAAGACTTTACGAGAACATTGTATATACTATCAGTCTTTTCGAGCTTCTTTAAGTATGAATAGCACTCTATATGGATAAAGAACTTTACAAAAAACGTGTATTTTGAGTGTTTTTCAGTTAGTTACCAAAACGCGAAAATGCATGCAAAGCCACTTTGAAAAAATACTAATGGGGAAATGAAACGGCATTACCAGAAACGCGTTTTTTGAGTGTTAAGCGTTTTATATACCAAAACACTAAAAACCATAGAATTCACCCAAATCATCATTGCAAAATATGTCTTTTGAGTATCTTTGAAAATCTTACGTACCAAAGCGCTAAAACGCATGAAAAACAGACTTCATGGAGACATAGAATAACATTACCAAAAAACAAGTATTTTGAGTGTTTTTAGCTTGTTACGTAGGAAAACGCCAAAATGCATGTAAAGTAACATTACAGGAAACGTAATAGTGAAACAAAAAGGAATTTCGAGAAACATGTATTTATGAGTGTTTTTGAGCTATTGGGTACGAAAATGCAAAAATGCGTTAATACAGCTCTATAAGGAGTAAGAGAACAACATTACGAAATAGAAGTATTTTGAGTATTTTGACATGCTTACGCACAAAAACACACAAGTGCTTGCAAAATACCCTATGAGGGGGAACGAAAAGACATTAAAAGAAACATGCATTTTGAGTGTTTTTAGATACCTAAGCGCTAAAACGCATGAATAGCACTCTATATGAAAAAAAGAACATTACTAAAAACGTGTTTTTTAATGTATTTCCCATTCTAGGTGCCATAACGCCAAAATGCATGGAAAGCACCATATTTGGGGAAAGGAAATGAGATTTCCAGAAAAGTATCTTTTGATTGTTTATGAGCGTGCTAGGCGCTAAAACGCTAAAAAGAATGGAAAGTACCCAATACGGGAAAACAAAATAACATAAAAAAATTGTCTTTTGAGTGTTTTGAGCTACTTATGTACCAAAACACTAAAACGCATGCAAAACACACATTATGGAGAACAGGAATAACATTACCAGAAAACACTTTTTTTTTCAGCTTACATAGAAAAATGCCAAAATGCATTGAAAGTATCCTATATGGAAAAACGACATTAAGAGAAACGTGTATTATAAGTGGTTTTAAGTTTCCCAGGTAACAAAATGATAAAACGCATGAATATCACTATATATGAAGAAACAGAACAACAATATTAAAAAGGTGCATTTTGAGTGTTTTTCACATTATTAGCAGCCAAAACGTGAATATGATTGTAATGCATCCAATATATAGAGATTAATCGACATTACCAGAAACGTTTCTTTTCAGTATTTTTGACCGTGTTAGGCACCAAAACAATAGAAAGCATGGAGTTCACCCTGTATGGGAATGCATAACAACTACGAAAAACATGCCGTATATATATATTACGAGAAACGTATAGTAAGTGTTTTCAGCTTCTTTGATAGGAAACGACAAAACGCATGAATAGTACTGTATATGGAGGAACAGAACAATATTACCAAAAAGTATTTTGAGTGTATTTTACATTGTTAGGTACCAAAACGCCAAAATGCACTATAAGCCTCTTATATAGGAAAACGAAAACAAAATATTACCAGTAATGTGTCTTTTCAAGGTTTTTAGCGTGTTAAGCACCAAAACGATAACATGCATGAAATTCACGCTATCTAGGAACATAAAACATTACGAAAAACGTGTCTTTTGAGTGTTTTTCAACTTTTTACGAACCAAAACACTAAAATGCATGCAAAACACACTTTATTGGAGAAAGAGAATAACATTACAAAAAGCAAGTATTTGTCTTTGAACTTCTCAAGTAGGAAAACGGCACAAATGCATGCAAAGTATCCTATATTGAAAAAAAAAAAAAAGACATTACGAGGAATGTATCTTATGAATGTTTTGTACTTTGGTACCAAAACGCGAAATCGCATTAATACGACTGTATATGGAGAAACAGAACAATATTAACAAAAACAAGTATTTTGAGTGTTTTTAGCTTGTTATGTATATAAACAAAAAAAAAAAAAATGCATGCAGAGTACTCTATATGGGAAACAAAAATAAATTACGAGAAATGAATATTATGAGTGTTTTTGTCGTTTATAGCTACCAAAACGCTAAAACGCATCAGTAACATTCTATACGGAGACACAGAATATTGTCAAGAACGTGTACTCTGAATGTTTTTCACACTTTTAGGTGCCATAACGCCAAAATGCATGAAAAGCACAATATATGTGGAAAGCAAACATTTCCTTTTGAGAATTTGTGAGCGTGTTAGGCATAAAAAAAAAAAAAAAAAAAAAAGAGCATGGAAAAGAAAACAGCATTACCAAAAACAATTTTTCAGTGTTTTGGAGCTACATGTACTTACATACCAAAACACTAAAACTAATGCAAAACACTCTTTATGGAGACAGAATAACATTACGAAAAAAAAAGAAGTATTTAGAAGATTTTTGAGATTCTTACGTACAAAAATGGCAAAATGCATGGAAAGTAACCTATATGAGAAAACGAAAAGTCGTGCTATGAGCGCTTTTGAGCTTCTTACAAAACCGCTAAAAAAAATAAAAGGACTATATAGAATAACATAAGAAATAAGGGAAGCTCCAAGAAGCGACCAGGCTTACACGTGGCAGTCCCTGTAAAAAATATACTTACCTATTTCCATCTATTATCCCCCATCCATAAACCCGTCTGATCTTCTCTTAAAGCTCCCTAATGTTCTAGCACTAACAACATGATTACTGAGTCCGTTCCACTCATCTACCAGTCTATTTGAGAACCAGTTTCTTCCTATCTCCTTCCTAAACCTAAATTTTTCAAGCTTGAACCCGTTATTCCTTGTTCTATCCTGGTTGCTGATCCTAAGAATTTTGCTTACATCCCCCTTGTTATAACCCTTATACCACTTAAAGACTTGTATCAGGTCCCTTGTTAACCTAAGTTTCTCTAAAGAATGTATATTTAACAGCCTCAATCTCGCCTCGTAAGGAATACTCCTCATCCCCTGTATCCTTTTAGTCATTCTCTTCTGTAATGATTCTAATAGATTTATATCTTTCCTGTAATGTGGGGACCAGAAGTGCACAACGTAGTCTAGATGAGGTCTGACCAGCGCCAAGTATAACTTTAATATTACTTCCGGCTTTCTACTTTTAACACTCCTAAAAATTAATCCTAGCACCCTATTTGCCCTGTTTCTGGCCTGTATGCATTGTTTTCCTAGACGGAGTTCAGAGCTAACTATAACTCCTAAATCTTTCTCGTACCCTGTACCTACTAGAGTTTCGTTGTTTAATGTGTATCTACTGTGTGGGTTTCCTCTACCTGCGCTAAGTACTTTGCATTTGTTGATATTAAATTGCATTTGCCATCTGTCTCTCCGTTCATTCATCCTATCTAAATCTGCCTGCAAGACGATGGCATCCGATTCTGACCTAATTAATCTACCTGTCTTTGTGTCATCCGCAAATTTATTAGCATCACTACTAATTCTACTATCCAAGTCATTCATATATATTAGAAATAACAATGGCCCTAATACTGATCACCTGTCGCTAAGCCATGACCTCATCCAGCCTAACACCTCCCCATCTATCCCGTGTGCCCTAACCTTTCTCAGGAGTCTCTGATGGGGTACCTTGTCTCCAAAATGGAGAAACAGAATAACATTACCAGAAGCGTGTATTTTAAGCCTATTTAACATTTTCAGTTACCAAAACGCCAAAATACATGGAAAGCACCCTATTTAAAGAAAAGAAACGACATCTTCAGTAACCTGTCTTTTGAGCGTTTATGAGCGTGCTAGGAACCAAAATGATTAAAAGGATGGAAAAAAACATCAATGGTAAAACAAAACAATATTACCAAAAAAAAAAAGTATCTTTTCAATGTTTTTGAGCTTCTTACGTACCAAAAAGCTGAAACGCATGTAATATACACTTAATGAAGTAACAGTATTACTTTACCCAAAACTTGTATTTTAAGTATGTTTCGCATCTTTAGGTAACAAAACGCCAAAATGCACGCAGAGCATCCCACATGCGGAAATGAAACGAGATTTCAAGAAACGTGTCTTTTGAGTGTTTATGAGCGTACTAGGCACGAAAACACGAAAAACTATTGAAAGCACCCTGTACTGGAAAACAAAATATGACCAAAAACGTCACTTTTCATTGTTTTCACCTACTTAAGTACCAAACGCAAAAAACGTATGCAAAACACAGTTTATGATGGAAAAGAATAACATTACCGAAAAGAAGTATTATAAGTTTTTTTTGAGATTGTTGCGTAGAAAAACGCAAAAAATGTTTGGAAAGTACCATATATAGGGAAACGAAAAGACATTACGGGAAACGTGTATTATGAATGTTGTTTTTTTTTAGCTTCTTAGATATCAAAGCTCTAAAACGCATGAATAACACTCTATATGGAAAAAGAAAACAACATAACGAAAAAGATGTGTTTTGAGTGTTTTTCACAGTGTTAGGTACAAAAACGCCAAAATGATATATGCTCTTATATGGGAGACAAAACGACATTACCAGAAACATGTCTTTTGAATGCTTTTCAGTGTGTTATGCACTAAAACGCTAAGAAAAAATGGAATTCACCCTATATGTAAATGCAAAAGAATATTATGAAAAACGTGTCTTTTTCAGCGTTATTGAACTTCTTACGCACCGAAACGATATATGCATGCAAAACTCACTTTATGGAGAAACAGTATAACATTACCAAAAACAACTATTTTCGAGTGTTTTTGAGTTTGTTACGTAGAAAAAGTCAAAATGCATCGTACCCTATATGGGAAAACGGAAAGACATTCTGAAGAACGTGTATTTTTTATGTAGGAAAAAAAACGTGTATTTTCAGTATTTTTGAGCTCAGGTACAGAAAATCAAAATGCATATAAAGTACCCTTAAATATGAAACAAAACATCAGAAAATTATATTATAAGTGTTTTTTTGAGCTTGCTACGTACAAAAACTTCAAAATCCATGCAAAATATCGAATATGCTTCTTGACACGAAAAAGCTAAAACGTCTAATTGGTGTATTAGACTGGATTATAGAGAGGAAAAAAAAAAAAAAAAAACGTCTGTTTTCAGTGTTTTTACATTGTTAGGTATCAACACGCCAAAATGCCTGCAAAGCATCCAATATGGTGAAACAAAAAGAACATTACGAAAAACGTTTATTATGAGTGTTTTTGAGCTTCTTAGGTACGAAAACTCTAAAACGCGTAAATAACATTCTCTCTCTCTCTCTCTCTCTCTCTCTCTCTCTCTCTCTCTCTCTCTCTCTCTCTCTCTCTCTCTCTCTCTCTCTCTCTCTCTCTCTCTCTCTCTCTATATATATATATAAAACTACCTAGAACGTGTCCTTTGACATGTCTTTTTAGCTACTTAAGTACCAAAACGCTAAAACGCATGCAAAACACGGTTTATAGAGAAACATAATAACTTAAAAAAAAAGTGTATGTTTAGTGTTTATGAACTTGTTACGTAAAAAACCGCCAAAATGTATTTAAAGTACACCACATAGAGAAACAAAAACATTACGTGAGACGTGTATTTTGAGTTTTTTTTTTTTTTTGAGCTTAGGGAACAAAACGCTAAAACTCATAAATAGCACTCTATATGGAGAAACAGAACATTGCAAAAAATTAGTATTTTTTTCAGCTTCTTAGGTACCAAAACGATAAATGTCATAAATAAAACTCTATATGGAGAAAATAAGATAACCAAAAACATGCATTTTCAGTGTTTTTAGCTTATTTTGTACAAAATAAAAAAAGCCAAAATGCAAGCAAAGTACTCTATATACGAAAGAAATTGTTATTGAAAGAAATCTGTATTGTGAGCATGTGAGCATGTTAGATACCAAAACACTTAAACTCCTGAAAAGCACTATAAATTGAGAAACAGAACATGTTTTTAGTGTTTTCACCTTGTTAGGTACAAAAAACAACAAAATGCATGAAATTCTGGTGATTTGAAGAAATAGAACAACGTTAGGAAAAACGTGCATTATGAGCACTGGTGGTGGTGGTGGTAATGATGGTGGTAGTGCCGTTTGTGGTGGGTATATGCTGGGTAGAAAGGAAGGGTTAAAATGTTTTTTTTCTTTTTATGTAGGAAGGATACTGGCCAAGGGCAACAAAAATCTAATAAAAAAAAAATGCCCACTGAAATGCCAGTCCCATAAAAGGGTCAAAGCAGTGGTCAAAAATTGACGAATAAGTGTCTTGAAACCTCCCTCTTGAAGGAATTCAAGTCATAGGAAGGTGGAAATATAGAAGCAGGCAGGGAGTTCCAGAGTTTACCAGATAAAGGGATGAATGATTGAGAATAATGGTTAACTCTTGCGTTAGAGAGGTGGAAAGAATAGGGGTGAGAGAAAGAAGAAAGTCTTGTGCAGCGAGGCAGCGGAAGGAGGGGAGGCATGCAGTTAGCAAGATCAAAAGAGCAGTTAGCATGAAAATAGCGGTAGAAGACAGCTAGATATGCAAAATTGCGGCGGTGAGAGAGAGGCTGAAGACAGTCAGTTAGAGGAGAGGAGTTGATGAGAGGAAAAGCTTTTGATTCCACCCTGTCTAGAAGAGCAGTATGAGTGGAACCCCCCCAGACATGTGAAGCATACTCCATACAAGGACGGATGACGGATAAGGCCCTTGTACAGAGTTAGCAGCTCGGGGGGTGAGAAAAACTGGCGGAGACGTCTCAGAACACTTAACTTCATAGAAGCTGTTTTAGCTAGAGATGAGATGTGAAGTTTCCAGTTCAGATTATAAGTAAAGGACAGACCGAGGATGTTCAGTGTAGAAGAGGGGGACAGTTGAGTGTCATTGAAGAAGAGAGGATAGTTGTCTGGAAGGTTGTGTCGAGTTGATAGATGGAGGAATTGAGTTTTTGAGGCATTGAACAATACCAAGTTTGCTCTGCCCCAATCAGAAATTTTAGAAAGATCAGAAGTCAGGCGTTCTGTGGCTTCCCTGCGTGATATGTTTACCTCCTGAAGGGTTGGACGTCTATGAAAATACGTGAAAAAGTGCAGGGTGGTATCATCAGCGTAGGAGTGGATAGGACAAGAAGTTTGGTTTAGAAGATCATTAATGAATAATAAGAAGAGAGTGGGTGACAGGACAGAAGCCTGAGGAACACCACTGTTAATAGATTTAGGAGAAGAACAGTGACCGTCTACCACAGCAGCAATAGAACGGTCAGAAAGGAAACTTGAGATGAAGTTACAGAGAGAAGGATAGAAACCGTAAGAGGGTAGTTTGGAAATCAAAGCTTTGTGCCAGACTCTATCGAAGGCTTTTGATATGTCCAAGGCAACAGCAAAAGTTTCACCAAAATCTCTAAAAGAGGATGACCAAGACTCAGTAAGGAAAGCCAGAAGATCACCAGTAGAGCGGCCTTGACGGAACCCATACTGGCGATCAGATAGAAAGTTGTGAAGTGATAGATGTTTAAGAATCTTCCTGTTGAGGATAGATTCAAAAACTTTAGATAAGCAGGAAATTAAAGCAATAGGACTGTAGTTTGAGGGATTAGAGCGGTCACCCTTTTTAGGAACAGGTTGAATGTAGGCAAACTTCCAGCAAGAAGGAAAGGTAGATGTTGACAGACAGAGCTGAAAGAGTTTGATTAGGCAAGGTGCAAGCACGGAGGCACAGTTTTGGAGAACAATAGGAGGGACCCCATCAGGTCCATAAGCCTTCCGAGGGTTTAGGCCAGCGAGGGCATGGAAAACATCATTGCGAAGAATTTTAATACCTGGCATGAAGTAGTCAGTGGGTGGAGGAGAGGGAGGACCAAGCTCAGAATCGTCCAAGGTAGAGTTTTTAGCAAAGGTTTGAGCAAAGAGTTCAGCTTTAGAAATAGATGTGATAGCAGTGGTGCCATCTGGTTGAAGTAGAGGAGGGAAAGAAGAAGAAGCAAAGTTATTGGAGATATTTTTGGCTAGATGCCAGAAATCACGAGGGGAGTTAGATCTTGAAAGGTTTTGACATTTTCTGTTAATGAAGGAGTTTTTGGCTAGTTGGAGAACAGACTTGGCATAGTTCCGGGCAGAAATATAAAGTGCATGAGATTCTGGTGATGGAAGGCTTAAGTACCTTTTGTGGGCCACCTCTCTATCATGTATAGCACGAGAACAAGCTGTGTTAAACGAAGGTTTAGAAGGTTTAGGACGAGAAAAAGAGTGAGGAATGTACGCCTCCATGCCAGACACTATCACCTCTGTTATGCGCTCAGCACACAAACACGGGTCTCTGACACGGAAGCAGTAGTCATTCCAAGGAAAATCAGCAAAATACCTCCTCAGGTCCCCCAAACTAGCAGAGGCAAAACGCCAGAGGCACCTTCGCTTAGGGGGATCCTGAGGAGGGATTGGAGTGATAGGACAAGATAAAGATATGAGATTGTGATCGGAGGAGCCCAACGGAGAAGAAAGAGTGACAGCATAAGTAGAAGGATTAGAGGTCAGGAAAAGGTCAAGAATGTTGGGCGTATCTCCAAGACGGTCAGGAATACGAGTAGGGTGTTGCACCAATTGCTCTAGGTCATGGAGGATAGCAAAGTTGTAGGCTAGTTCACCAGGATGGTCAGTGAAGGGAGAGGAAAGCCAAAGCTGGTGGTGAACATTGAAGTCTCCAAGAATGGAGATGTCTGCAAAAGGAAAGAGGCTCAGAATGTGCTCCACTTTGGAAGTTAAGTAGTCAAAGAATTTCTTGTAGTCAGAGGAGTTAGGAGAGAGGTATACAACACAGATAAATTTAGTATGAGAGTGACTCTGTAGTCGTAGCCAGATGGTGGAAAACTCGGAAGATTCAAGAGCGTGGGCACGAGAGTAGGTTAAGTCATTGCGCACATAAACGCAGCATCCAGCTTTGGATCGAAAATGAGGATAGAGAAAGTAGGAGGGAACAGAAAAGGGGCTACTGTCAGTTGCCTCAGACACCTGAGTTTCAGTGAGGAGAAGAAGATGAGGTTTAGAAGAGGAGAGGTGGTGTTCTACAGATTGAAAATTAGATCTTAGACCGCGAATGTTGCAGAAGTTAATGAAGAAAAAGTTGAGGGGGGTGTCAAGACACTTAGGGTCGTCGACAGAAAGGCAGTCCGACCTGGGGACATTTATGGTCCCCTCCCCAGATGGGGACTCCGAGGCTGGTGTAGGAGTCGCCATGATTTTAAAATTTTTGAGTGAAGGGTGTGTGTGTTATTAGGTGCTTGTAGTTTTGTGTGGAGGAAGAGAGTTGTCTTTAGAGGGCAGGCTGTGACTGCCCCCTTGTGTTGTGAGACACAAAGGGAAACGTTCAGTGAGGTCACAGCTGGGTTTAATGATAAGTTCACAGCACCCCGTGAACAGTGCTTTAGACCTCACTGGGAGTAATTATCGTTTCGGCAGGTGTCTACTGCCTCCTGCCTCTTAAAGGATAAACATATTCCTACAGAGGCAAAGAAAACTATATTTGAATCAGTCCTGGTACCAATTTTAATATATGCTTCAGAAAGTTGGACATCAATAACAAGAGACTGGAGCAGAATTCAATCGGCAGAAATGAGAACCTTAAGAGGAATAGTAAATAAAACTAGAAGAGATCGAATCAGAAATGTTGAAATAAGAGAAATGAGTAACGTCAGTCAGAAGCAAAATAGAAAAGGCACAGCTAAGATGGCTTGGACATGTGGAGAGAATGCATGAAGAAAGAATTACAAAGAAAAGATGGAACTGGAGGCCAGAAGGTAGAAGATCTAAAGGGAGACCGAAGAAAAGATGGAAGGACGGAGTGGAAGAAATCCTGGAGGCGAATGGGCTGGGGACGTTGGAGGAATTGAGGGAGGAAGAAAGTTATGAGAGGACTAACTGGAGAAGAGTTCTGGCCCGCCTGACAGGCTGAAAGCCCACCTGGGAGCAGAATTGAATTGAACTGAATTGATTTTGATAGTCTTTTCCTAGTGTTGAAATGCTGCGGTGTGGATATTTGAGAGGACTAACTGGAGAAGAGTTCTGGCCCGCCTGACAGGCTGAAAGCCCACCCGGGAGCAGAACTGAATTGAATTGAATTGATTTTAATAGTCTTTTCCTAGTGTTGAAATGCTGCGGTGTGGATGTTACTCTTTTATGATTGCTTTTGCTTGTTGTTGTTGTTGTTGTTTGGTCTCATTGCATGTGATTGCAATGTGATTGTGAGGGTTGTGATTTTTCTTGTTGTTGTTATTGTTGTCGTTGTTGTTATTGTTGTTGTTGTGTTTGCTGGTGCTGCTGGTTTTATTGCACTCGTTTTTTTGCTGTTGCTTCCTTTGCCGTCGATGTTTACACTACCGTTCTCGTTCTTGTCACTGACAGCCGGTTCAGCAAATCCAACAACTTATAGGAATGACAAACACAATATGTTGTTACTTGAACTGTGATTCATTCAGTCGTATGCAATGCACAATGCCTTGTTGAAGTGTTCAAAATTAATTAAAAATGTTTTTAGGTCTGTTGGTTTATCTGCAAAATTTGTTTCATTGAACAGAGTAGTTTTCAAAAAAATATTTTATCATAGTTATTGCTGAATTAAAATAAATGATCAACGGGAAATATTTTTAGGCTTGTTATGTGGCATTATTAAAAGCTTGCTCCTTATATATTATTTTATATCTTGGTAAATATTTAATCAACAGGTCACCAGCACACAGTAAACAAGAATGTGACCCTAGTTTCAGACTCTCATAAGAAATTATAATATGAAAATTATATATCTGTATATAAGCACAGCCTTTGCTCCTTTAAAGAACATTTCAGTCCCTCGTCCCTGAATACTATTTTGTATATAATTCTTAGTATAAACTCTTTTCTTAACGTAATGACCTTCAAGGAATGTCCTTAATTCACTGTCCTTAATCAAGAATACCTTCTCAATCTACTGTCCTTAATTCAGGCTATTTTCTTAATCTGCAATCCCTAGTCCAAACAATTATTTCATCCAGTATCTTTAATCCAGACTATTTATTTAGTCCAGTGTCTTAATCCAGAATATTTCCTGAATCTAACATTATTAATGAAGACAATTTATTTGTTCCAGTATCCTTAATGCAGATTTTCGTAATTTATTATTCTTAATCCTTACTATTTCCGTAATTTAACATCCTTAATTTAACATTCCATTTCTTTTATCCATCCTTTATCCTTCCTCCAGACTACTTTCTTAATCCACTATCTTTAATCCTTAAATTGCGCACAGAAAGAGACATCACAATACAAGGCGAAAATCTAAATACAAAGGTATACAGTGTAATGAATGACAAGACGGTGATGTGAAATGTTACAGCACATGAAAGTGGTACATTATGTATTACAGCAAACTTAACAAACTCCAAAAAGCACGCCAAGATTGACTTGCCGGAGAATGATGGCTCCGGCCAGGAGAAGGCTCTCTCTCTCTCTCTCTCTCTCTCTCTCTCTCTCTCTCTCTCTCTCTCTCTCTCTCTCTCTCTCTCTCTCTCTCTCTCTCTCTCTCTCTCTCTCTCTCTCTCTCTCTCTCTCTCTCTCTCTCTCTCTCTCTCTCTCTCTCTCTCTCTCTCTCTCTCTCTCTCTCTCTCTCTCTCTCTCTCTCTCTCTCTCTCTCTCTCTCTCTCTCTCTCTCTCTCTCTCTCTCTCTCTCTCTCTCTCTCTCTCTCTCTCTCTCTCTCTCTCTCTCTCTCTCTCTCTCTCTCTCTCTCTCTCTCTCTCTCTCTCTCTCTCTCTCTCTCTCTCTCTCTCTCTCTCTCTCTCTCTCTCTCTCTCTCTCTCTCTCTCTCTCTCTCTCTCTCTCTCTCTCTCTCTCTCTCTCTCTCTCTCTCTCTCTCTCTCTCTCTCTCTCTCTCTCTCTCTCTCTCTCTCTCTCTCTCTCTCTCTCTCTCTCTCTCTCTCTCTCTCTCTCTCTCTCTCTCTCTCTCTCTCTCTCTCTCTCTCTCTCTCTCTCTCTCTCTCTCTCTCTCTCTCTCTCTCTCTCTCTCTCTCTCTCTCTCTCTCTCTCTCTCTCTCTCTCTCTCTCTCTCTCTCTCTCTCTCTCTCTCTCTCTCTCTCTCTCTCTCTCTCTCTCTCTCTCTCTCTCTCTCTCTCTCTCTCTCTCTCTCTCTCTCTCTCTCTCTCTCTCTCTCTCTCTCTCTCTCTCTCTCTCTCTCTCTCTCTCTCTCTCTCTCTCTCTCTCTCTCTCTCTCTCTCTCTCTCTCTCTCTCTCTCTCTCTCTCTCTCTCTCTCTCTCTCTCTCTCTCTCTCTCTCTCTCTCTCTCTCTCTCTCACGCAAGAAAAAAAGAAAAAGAGAAAGCATTAACTATAGTAGAGTAGAATAGAGAAAAGGAGAGGAGAGAAGAGGAGAAAAAAGAAAAGAAGAGAAGAGGAGAGGAGAGGTGAGAAGGGAAGAGGACAGAAGATAGGATAGAGGAGAGGGAAGGGGAAGAGAGATAAGATGGAAGAGAGGAGAGGAGAGGAGAGGAGAGAGTAGAAGAGAAAGGATAGTCGAGAAGAGGAGAGGAGAGGAGAGGGGAGGAGAGGAGGAAGGAGAGGAGAGGAGAGAAAAGCAGAGGAGAGGAGAAAGGAGTGGGGAGGACAGGAGAGGAGTTGAAAGGAGTGGAGAGGACAGGAGAGGAAAGCAGAGGAGTGGAGAGAAGAGGAGAAAGGAGTGGAGAGAGGAGGAGAGGACAGGAGAGGAGAGAGGAGAGGAGAGGAGAGGAGAAGAGAGGAGATAAGAGAAGAGACGAGAGAAAATGTAATTTAATATGAAGGCAAGGAAAAGGAAGAGAAGATAAAAGGGGAGAAGGTAAGAGGAGAGAAGTAATAAGGAGAGAAGAGGAAAGGAGTGGAGTGAAGAGACGAGAAGAGGAGAGGAGAGGAGAGAAAAGAGGAGAGAAAAGAGAGGAAAGAGGAGAGGAGTGGATAGGAGAGGAGAATAGAGAAGAAAAAAGAGGAAAAAAGAGATGAGATAAGAGAGAAGAAGGAAGAAAAGAAGAGAGAAGATAAGAGAAGAGAGGAGAGGATATGAGATAAAAGAGAAGAGGAGAGAAAAGAGGAGATAGAAGGGGAGAGGAAAGGAGAAAGGAGAGGAGAAAAAAGAGGAGAGAGGAGAGGAGAAAGGAGAGGAGAGGAAGGAGGAGAGGAGAGGAGGGGAAAGGAGAGAGGAGAGGAGAGGAGAAAGGAGACGAGAGGAGAGGAGAGAGGAGAGGAGAGAAGAGGAGAGGAGAGGAGAAAGGAGACGAGAGGAGAGGAGAGAGGAGAGGAGAGAAGAGGAGAGGAGAGGAGAAGAGAGGAGAAAGGAGAAGAGAGGAGGGACGAGAGGAGAGGAGAGGAGAGGAGAGGAAAAGGAGAGGAGAGGAGAGGAGATTACAGAGGAGAGGAGAGGAGAGGAGAGTTGAGATGGGAGGAGAGGAGAGGGGAGGAGAGGAGAGGAGAGGACAAAGGAGAGGAGAGGAGAGAGGGGAGAAGAGGAGAGGAGAGGAGAGGAGAGGATAGGAGAAAGGAGAGGAGAGGAGAGGAGAAGAGAGGAGAGGAGAGGAGAGAGGTACTGGCGGAGGCAGAGCGAGCGAGAGCTTCCTGCTGCCCAGAGTCATCATTCTACCTGGCAAGTGAAATTTTAGCGCGCTTTTTGAGTTCCTTGTGTTGCCCTCATATTTTCTGTACCACTTTCATGTGACGCAGCATTTCACATCACAATCTCCTCATTCATTATATACTTTGACATTTAGATTTTCGCCTTGCATGATGATGTGTATTTTTTGTCCGCAGTTTAAGTGTTAATGGGGACTACTTTCTTAATCCATTATCGTTAATCCAGACATTTTCAATCCCCTTTCGTTAATCCCGAGCATTTTTAACATTCTATTCTT